>NC_132848.1:6060606-6363636 GCF_048164855.1 Canis lupus baileyi | reverse complement strand
CAGGTATGAAGTTGCTCTTAATATATTCTTATGCTTTTAATATCTATACACTCTACAATGATAACATTCTAATTGTTGGTATTGATAATTTATGTTTTTTTCTATCATTTTTCTGATCCATCTGCCCAGATATTATCAATTTTATTGATGTTCTCAAGCCACCAGCTTTTGATTTCTTTCGTTTTTCACAAACATCTAGGAGTCAGTCCCCTTCCTCCTGCTTTCTGTCTTATGGATTTAAATATTCTGCATATTTTATATACATGCAGTTATATAATTTTCGACCTTTTGTGCCTGGCCTATTTCACTTAGCATAATGTTTTTGAGATTCATCTAGTGTATGTCAATACTTCATTATTCTTTATGGCTGAATAATATTCCATTGCCATAGAGAATTTGGTTCTTTCCACTTTTTGGCTATTGACATTGTATATAAGTACTTACTTGAATACTTGGTTTAAATTCTTTTAGGCATATAACTAAAAATAGAATTTTTGGGTCATAAGTTTATTCTATGTTTAACTATCTGAGGAACCACCAACCTGTTTCCACAATGAATGTGCCATTATATATTTCCACCAGTAATGCACAAGAATTTAAATTTCTCCACCTTCTTACCAATATTTGTTATCATCTATTTCTTAAAATTATCATTATAGCCATCCTAGTAAATATGAGTATCTTATAGGTTTTAATGCATATTTCCCAAATGACTAATCTTTCCATATGTTTGTTGGCACTTATACATTTTCACTGGAGAAATTTCTACTCAATCCTTTGCCCATTTTTAAATTGGGTGTGTTGTCTTTTTGTTATTGAGTTGTAAACGTTTTTCACGTTTCGGATACTTAATCTCTAGATACATGATTTGCAAATATTTTCACACATTCTATAGACTGTCATTTCACATTTTTGATAGTGTGATCCTTTGATGCACAAGAGCTTTTTATATTTTGACAAAGTGCAATATGCTTATATTTTTTCTTTTTTTGGTCATGCTTTTCTGTCGTATCTAAGATTTGATTGACAAATTCAATATTTTATAAATCTCTATTGTACTTAAAATTGCTGGAGTGGATTTTCTTCTCCCTGCTTTCTCTCTCCTCCTCCCCCCGCCCACTGTGTTTCTATACAACAGCATGGCTGATTCATGCTCTGTATTCCATGTTTCTCTATGTGTCTATGACTGTAGTGATACACTGTTTCAGGAGGAAGCAGGTGTGGCATAGAATTCTAAAGCTGAAACCAAGAGACTAATAAAATCATATACATTTGATTATTTAGTGTGTTAAATTTAGAGTCTCCATATCTGCAATCTAGAAATCCTACTTTGAGAAATTTTATAAAGAACATAATATTTCTAGTCCATAAAGATATAAAAATGTCATTTATTTCAGCAATGTTTTCTATAGGAAAATAACAAATGGAGATTGGGTAAGTGGTGGATACAGTGAAACAAAGTACACTAAAAAATGAAAGAATAGTTTTCAAAGAGAATTAACAGAACCATATGTGTTTAAATGGAAATATATGAAGAATTATTGACCGGTTAAGTAAAACCAATTTATACAAATATTCTCAGAAGTTATAAAAGACTAAACTTCATAGTTTAGTCCTCTAAACCATTCCTCTAAAATAAGTCTTCCTATCTAAAAAATGTCATGTTAAAACATCACAAAATTTTGGATAAGGCACAAATGCTTATTTTTAAAAAAATTTGGTTGAATGCACATGAGAAAATGTTCTGCATCACTTGCCATCAGGAAAGTACAAATCAAAACCACAATGAGATCCCACCTCACACCAGTGAGAATGGGGAAAATGAACAAGGCAGGAAGCCACAAATGTTGGAGAGGATGCGGAGAAAATGGAACACTCTTACACTGTTGGTGGGAATGTGAACTGGTGCAGCCACTCTGGAAAACTGTGTGGAGGTTCCTCAAAGAGTTAAAAATAGACCTGCCCGACGACCCAGCAATTGCACTGCTGGGGATTTACCCCAAAGATACAGATGCAGTGAAACTCAGGACACCTGCACCCCGATGTTTCTAGTAGCAATGGCCACAATAGCCAAACTGTGGAAGGAGCCTTGGTGTCCATCGAAAGATGATGGATAAAGAAGATGTGGTTTATGTATACAGTGGAGTATTACTCAGCCATTAGAAACGACAAATACCCACCATTTGCTTCAACGTGGATGGAACTGGAGGGTATTATGCTGAGTGAAGTAAGTCAATTGGAGAAGGACAAACATTGTATGTTCTCATTCATTTGGGGAATATAAATAATAGTGAAAGGGAATAAAAGGGAAGGGAGAAGAAATGTGTGGGAAATATCAGAAAGGGAGACAGAACATAAAGACTCCTAACTCTGAGAAACAAACTAGGGGTGGTGGAAGGGGAGGAGGGCGGGGGGTGGGAGTGAATGGGTGACAGGCACTGAGGGGAGCACTTGACGGGATGAGCACAGATATGGTGAGAGTCACCAGACACTAAAAATAGCAGATTACATTTTCAAGAACTTCAGATAATGTAATTAACAAAGAGAATCTATAAACTAACTATTAAAACATTTAAAATATCAAAGAAAGTTGAAAGATTAGAACTGCCATTATCAAAAAATGCAGATATTAGAGACAAAAGAATTTTCCCAAAATCAAAATGAAAAGAAAATAAGTGAGCCAAAAGAAAAACTTTGCATAATATCCATACTATAATAGTTTTAAAATCTGAAGGAAAATTTAAGAGGATTGAAAATATTACAAATAATTAAAGGTAGCCAGGAAAAAGAAAACAAATACTTTTATAAGGAAAATACAAAACAGATAGCTAGCTTATCTGAGATGCTAGAAGAAAGAGGATAGTGGAAGAATGTTAAGATGATGAAATAAAAAGTTTGCCAACCTAGAATTCCTTGCCAGGGACCCTGCAAGAAAATGGCAATATACTAGTAGGACGTCTCTTTGAAGACTGGGAAAACTAATGGACTGCACTACATGAATTAACAGTTCTAGAAATACAACATTAGGTAGCAGAGAAAAAAGTCAAAAGGTTGAGAGGTAGCTAAAATGGTAAAATAGGAAGGCCAGAAAATTAACCAGCTATGTACTACAAAAATTCTGAAGGAAAATCTGCTTACCAAAGCAACAGGGATGATATGGTAAGATGGCACTAGCATAATTCAGAAGCTCAGTAATGGTAATAGTCTGCCTGCCAGTGTTAATAGTAGGAGTTTACAGTAGGATTTCACTACAGTGGTAGGGTCTCAAAGTTATAGAATCCAGGAGTAGTTGCTTAAACATCAGACTCAGATGGGTACATTTATTATTATTATTATTAAAGATTTATTTATTTGTCTGAGAGAGAGAGAGAGAGAGAATGAGCAAGAGGGGAAAAGGGAGAAAGAGAATTTCAAACTGACTCTGTTCAAGCTGAGTGCGGAGCCCGACATGGGCCTCATCTTGTGACTCTGAGGCCATGATCTGAACTGAAACCAAGCGTCAGCCACTTAACATATTGTACTACTCAGGGCTCATCAAGGTCGGTACATTTATTATAAATGAGCAGCAAGATCAGAAGGGTTGTCATGATTGTGTGATCTGCAGACACAATGGTGATGGTTAATTGTACAAGGTATTCTTAGAGGCAAGACAGTTGGGCATCTGCCAACTGTATCGCTAAACATAAGCAATCAAAAGAAATCAGGGATGCGTGACTGGGAAGCTGAGATCATTCTCAAACCATTAGGCCTTTCAATGGGAGGACATATCTTAATAAAGAAGGACCTTACAATTTGACAGTAAGTATATTCAAAAGTAATCTTTCTAGTCATTCCCAAATGGGACCTATTTACTTGGTGAGATGGTTAATTCTATGTGTTCGCTTGGCTAGGCCGCAGTACCCAGATATATGGTTCAACATTATTATAAATGTTTCTGTGAAGTTATTTTAGATAAGAGTAACATTGAAATCAGTAGAGTTTCAGTAAAGCAGATTATCCTCTATAATTTGGGTAGATTTGTTTCAGGCACAACGACTCAGATAAAGGCCTTGACAGAAAAAAAGACTGATATCCTGGGAGAAGAGGGAATGCGGCCAGCAGACAGCCTTTGAACTTGAAGTGCAACCCTAGCTCTTCTCTGAGATGTCAGCTTGCCAGCCTACCCTGCAGATTTTGGACTGGCCAGCCTCCATAATCACATGCACGACTGGGCAATTCCTCTAAATCAATCTCTTTCTTTGTCTCTCTCTTTATATATATTGTTTCTCTGGAGAACCCTGATTAATACATTTGGGAAATTATTCATTGAGAGAACAGAGTACCAAACCCTTCAATTATTGGACATGAGGTCTGAATTGGTATTCAAGAGTCAAAAGTTCACCGTGACCATTCATTAAAGAGGAAATAATTTGCAGACAAGGTTAACGAATGAAATCTTGGGTGTCAAGGTCTATCTTAGTTTGTCTACTAGATCCATGGGCCTAACCATTGGTCTTTTAGTCAGGTCCATGATACATGATTATCATGAACATACTTGGTAGTTGGCAGAACCTTCACATTGATTCCTTGAGAGTGGAGTAAGAGAGACTGTAGTGGGAAAGGATAGGCAAAAATCCTGAAATTACCCCCCTGACCTTCTGCCCCTCGGCAAAACAATGCTACTCATCTTGGGATGATAATTATGTTGGGACTTTCAGTAGGGGAGGTAAATGGCAGGAATTCAATCTCTCAAAGACTTAAAAATTCAGGGATGATGGTTCCTGCCCTGTAATTCACTATCTGGATTCTATCAGAAAACAAAAAAATCATGGTGGAAGAATGGTGAACTACCACAAATTTAAAAAAGTAGTGGTCCCAGAGCTCCATATCAACTCTACTTTCCTTTCCTCTAATATAATTTCAGGCACCTGCACAACCAGAATATTGAATATCAAAACTGTCAACTATATTAATTGAACTGAGTAATTAAGAATTGGTAAGATTATTGGAGGCCTTGGTAATAAGTGTATATACGTTAGAGGGTGGTACATAAACCTTACGGATATCCAGGGGCTTACCACATCAGTGAAGTTTTTAGGAGTCATCCTGTGTGTCTACATCATTGTGCCTCATGACATAGCAACAAAACCTCAATGAATACTACATTATTTAATTGGTACTGTTTAAAATTGTAAAATATTAGCACAGGAAAAGACCTTAGAGATCATGTTGTCTTATTATATCACTTTTGTACTTAGTTTAGAGATAAAATATGGGTTTATAATCCCATAATTAATCTGTTGAATAGTGAAGACCAGAATGAATACAAGTCATCTGACTCCCAAACCTGTGTTTTTTTGACTATACCACAATGTCTCCTATTCATGTGGGATCTATTTTATACCCAACCAAATTCTCACTGAAAAGTAATTATTAATGTATTATGATCAGAACAGGGGGATGAAAAAATTCATATGAACAAAAAATGCATTTGCCATGAAGGGATAAATAATTTGAAACCCTGATGGAATTGATGCAAGACAAAATGTTGGTATGACAGATAAATAAAAATATCAGTTAGTCAGTCAGTAAAATGTGTAATATATTAGCTGGTGATGAGTGCTGTGGAAGAAAATAAACAGAACAAGAACATACTAAAGAGTAATTTGCAATTTTAAACAAAATGGACAGATAAGGTCTCACTTTGAAAGTGATGTAGAAGACCAAAATTATAATAATAACAATAATAACAACAATAACAATAATAGTGGGATGAAGAGACTATGATGACTGAGGAAAGAGCATTCCAAGTAGAGAGGTTGGGCACACCGGGGAGAAACCCTAAAGCTGGGGTATCTCTAGTATTTCCTTGGAACTTCCAGGAAGACAGAGCATCTGAGTAAATTGGGAGAGGAATACTGGAAAGGGACAAGGGAGAAGCAAAAGCACACCAGATTCTGTAGGACTCACAGACCAAAGTAAAGATTTGCTTTTATTTTTTTATTTTTTTTATTTATTTATGATAGTCACACACAGAGAGAGAGGCAGAGACACAGGCAGAGGGAGAAGCAGGCTCCATGCACCGGGAGCCCGACGTGGGATTCGATCCTGGATCTCCAGGTTCGCGCCCTGGGCCAAAGGCAGGCGCCAAACCGCTGCGCCTACCAGGGATCCCAAGATTTGCTTTTTAATAAGGACTAGAATGGGGGGAACTTTTAACAGTGAATGCCATTATTTCACCTTTGAGAGGAAAACTGTAGATGGCAAGAGCTGAAAAAAAAGAAAAAACAGTTATGCACCTGTCACATTCCAGGTAGGAAAAAAAAAAATGATGGCTGGGAATCAAGTAGTGGCAGCAAAAGAGGTAAGAAGAAGTCAAATAGAGACTGGATATATTTTTTACGTAGTGATGACATTATTTGCGGAGAAGTATGAATGAGGTGTAAAAGATGATTTCAAGGGTTTGGACCCGGGGAACAGGAAAGGAAAGATGGAACTGAAACTAACTGAAATAGAGAATTCCATAGGAATAACAATCTTGGGAATAAATATTAGAAAGTCAGTTTTAGGAATTTTAGTATAGACATGTCTTTGAAACACTCCAGTAGAGATGTTGGGCAGGCAAAATAATCAGACAAATCACTAATGATGAAGTCCAATTAAAATATTAATGAGATAGCATTTCCATTTTGGAGAATTGAAAAAAAATCCAACAATTCCCTTAATTGGAATAAAAATTGTTAAAACCCACTAATAGGAACTTGGCAGAGTTCAGAAAGTTGCAGAAATTTGTTCCTTATGATCAAGAATTCCATTCTTTTGTCTGAAAGATTTTGTAATAATATTAAAATTAAACAGGGGCAAACCTGGAAAGGAGCAACTTTTAAAATGTGAACATAATTCAACTCTTCATTATTTAGAATTAGTTGATACCATTTTTATAAAAAAAAGGAGAATGGAAAATTTGATCTTCAAGTATATTTATTTGAGAAGAAAAATGTTTCAAAAATATACATGAAGGGTTCATTATTGGTTATTTCAAAATGGTCAGATTACAGAATTGGAGAGAGTAACACTGATTTTATCATTATTATTATTATTATTTATTATTATTATTATCATTTTGTTCTTATTGCATTCATAGAAAAGTTGTAAATCATTTGAGAACATTTTAGATCATAAGGTAGATTTTAAAATCCTATTTTTGCTATATAATCCTTTTAAAAATTTAAAAAATTTGTACATTAACTGTGCTCCCCTTGATGAGAACATTATTGATGCAAGCATTGAAATAAATAGCAAGCAAAATATTAAATATTGCTTGTAAATCTGCTAAACTTATTTTACATGACTAACAAAACTCACTTCCAAAAATATGTTACTAGAAGCAAAATGGATTATACGTTCAAAATGTTTAGGTGAAAAAAATGATGGTTATATTCTCAACAGTCTGTCAAGACTTGTTTTCTTTTTCCCCACAATACAATCAAACTTAAATTTCATTGAGGAATGCCCATTAAGCACCTAGGTTCAAAGGAATTTTTTGGTAAAGAATCCATTCTATTAGATGTGTTGTAAGAACTAAATTAGTCATAGGAAGACAAATTCAACAATATCATGTATTAAATTTTAAACGGGAAACAAATTTCACTCTCTTAACCTAGACATGAGTAAAGCATTCCACAGCTAGAGTTGATAGAGATTCACAATGCTGCTACAAGGCAAATTTTTGGTCCATAGCATTGAGAATTGAATAAAACATCATAGTCTGAGTGATATCTATACATGAAAGGATAAGCTAGGAAAACTCCACCATTTACTTTGGGGAAGTCTGCCAGTCAACAACAAATGCACACCAGGTAAGGCTGCATGACTGAAGCTCAATGAAATGATGGCCTATTTTTAGCTTAGCTTTTTTCTCCATTTATAAAGGCATGGCTGAGCTTTGTGTTCATGTTTTTTATAAAATGATAGCTAAATAGCACCAGCTAGAGCCAAGAACAGAGAAGGCAAGCATCCCGATATGTTTCTGCCAGCATGCCTCTGCTATTCCCATCTTGGACCTATTTTAAATAAATCCTGCCAAATATTCAGAACGGTGCCAGACTAGATAGAGCCTCTTTTATGAACCATTGACCTCTCAGACTCAGGATTATATCCCTGAGTGACTAAACCTCTAAGGCAGCATCCCTGCAATACTATGGTGAAGTGAAAAGAAATACTCTCCTATGTAAAAATCAATAAACTAGAAGAATTATAAAAGTCATTCAGTTCAATCTCACTCTAATTTATATTTTAAAGAACACATGAAGGGAAACATCATTCTAGTGTCAAATTTACTTGGCTATATTCTTTGGCTCTGCAAATAGTCATTTCTCCTAAAGAAACTTTCTTGGTCAAGAAATTGTTATAGATCATCTACTTAATTATAATGTATTTTTCCCAATTAATCAGTATTCTAGGACTGGATTCTTTGATCAAATCTATTTTCTAAATGAGTCTCTAAGACTGTGAAATAATTCATAAAAATATTTGTAATTTATTTTTTAAACCATCAATAACAAAATTCACATTTAAATACTATGTGGCAATTTTAATAAGAATGGTAATATTTTATTTTAAATACATTGAAATATTTTCTTTTCCTTAACTATATAGATAAAATACATCATGGAATTGATGGTGAGTTTGTTTTTTTGTTGCATATATGGAAGGTTTATTTTTTCTATTATTCTTACTACTTTGTAAATTTTTAAGCCTAAATCTCAGTGCATCGATTAACCAAGCATTTATTTCAGTAGTATTTCATTGAGTGACTGTACTTTGTTATGCAATAAGAGGTACAACTACTAAGGAGTTATGATCACTGTACTCCAAGAAATAATAGTCTGGTTAGAGAGATAAATGAGTAGATAAGTAGTCAAAATCTTGATTGCTTCAATAAACAGTGAGGTGAAGGACCATAAAATGAGTGGCAGGATAGAATATACGATTTGTTTCATATGCTTGAAGAATTTGTATAGGGTCATAAATACATTCTTGTTTTCTTCCTTTAGAATAAAAGAAGTTAATTCCCCTTTCTTCTTTTAGAACTCCATAATATTCCTTAAATTTTGTGGCGAAGAAGTCAAATATAATTTTTCAATGTTATTCATATTAAAGTAATATTTAGAGTTTAGAATGGCTAGCAATGACAATCATATGAGCCAAACATTAAAAAAAAAAAAACTTAAACGTTTAAAAGCATCATCATGACTGTTCATGGACGAGCTAACAAAAAGAAGTACTTGGGTTTCAAATTGATATGTAAATTTATATATATATATAGCCACTAATCTTGTATGTCCACTCAGGGGTTATATCTGATTTGTGACCAGTTGAGATATGGCAGGGAGGAGAGATAATAAGAGCAAAAATTAGTTAAACTGAAAATGTGAAAGAGAAATTACTTCAAGGTAAGTAAAGAAGAGAGCCTGGGGTTGCTCTAATAAATCAGAATTTTTTTATAGCAGTGTTTTCCAAAATATACTCTATTTTCAACAAAAGAAATATTAGCAAAAAAGTGGTTTCATGGTCAAGTTATTTAAACACTGCATTAAACAATGTTGAGCAGGTTTAGAATAAGATTATAATAGATATTTGTACAATACTTTAGAGGAGAGTGATGACTTGTACTACAATGGTAAAAAAAAAATGGTGGATATATGTTAAAATCAACATGTACTTTGAGTTTAAGAATTTCTGATGGACTGTCTAAGGAATATCAGAAAAAAAAGGAGTATGATGGATGGCTCCAAGGATTTTTCTCCTGAACACACTAAAGGATGATCTGTCATTTACAGAGATTAGGAAGAAGGGCAGGGGAAAGATATCAGGGACAGAACAAACAGTTTGGTTTAGAACACATTAATATAAATTGTATATAAAGCACTGAAATGGAGGTACTGAGTTGTCATGGATGAGTCTGGTAGTTTGAGAGAAACTTGTGCTACAGACATGAATTTGGGCATCACTGGCATGTATACAGTATTTAAAGCCATTATGTGTGAGCTCTCCCCCCTCCCATCTTCCCAGAAATGAGTAGAGGCACATAAGGGGAGCATAAGGTCTGAATCCTGAGGTGCTCTGTGGTCATGGACTTGGGAGGAGGAACCTCTAAAGAAAAAAGAAGAAGCAGAGAGCTGCCTCCTTGCAGCCAGACAAAGAACGTGTTTTAAGAAGAATGGAAAGTTGAGCTGCTGAATACTTGGGCTAACATTTTTGTTCCACAAAATACAGGTAGGTCTTCTGCACTGCAAAAGGAGGTTGATTGTTAAAACAGTCACTGCTACTTGCTTTGATGAGGTGGAATTTTTAAGAAGAGCTGGGTAACATTATGAGGAGCCACATACACAGAAATTTCCCCTGTGGTCAAAGTGGTACAACATAACCAATGAAGACAGCAGAAGGGATAGGGTGCATACAAATCCAGGACAGAACCAGTTTGTAAAAAATATGATGTTGAAAGGGACCAGAGGACAATGATTTGATTTTTGGGACATGTGTATTTATGTAACATTTTCCCTTTGTGCATTGTGATGTATATACTTATCCGGCTGAATTGTATAACTTATCCTTATCTTCCATTCTCAGGAAGGCACAGTTACATGGGTTGTAAATATGAAACCTCTGTTAACTTTTTCCATTTGCCTACAAATTCCTGTCATTTTCTCCACCCACACACATATACCTGATTAAGAATCTGAGTCTTAAAAAAAAAAAAAAAAAAAGAATCTGAGTCTATTGACAGATATACTTTAACTTTGCTACAGTTAACAGGGAAGGTAAAAATTGTATAACTATTTTTCTTGTCAAGGATGTTTAATTAAGATAAAGATCATAGAAACTTAAATGCTGTATAATAGTTACGTATCATATACTAATTATATATCAACCACTTGAATATCATGAAAGATCATTTATTAAAGTAACACAATTGTGTAGCCTGAACTGTATTTCTACCATATGCATGAAGATGTGAAAATGCAAAGATAACAAAAGGTTCCATTAGAACAAATAAATAATAGGTGTATTTCATGATACAAAAAAACCTTAGAAAATAGCATTTTATATGCAGAACAAATATATTTCCCCTTTTCCATAGATATTTAATTCTAAAGCAGTTGTTCACTCTGTAAAGGCTGGGATTTGGTTCATTTTCTGGGCTGTTACAAGTATGAGGCCATTTACCTTTGAGAAACTTCCTTTAGGCTATGCTCCAAAGTTCAACTGGAATTCTTTATTTTTATAAAACAATAAACATTTTTTTAGTTATCCTGGGATATATTAGGACATTAGAAATGCCCAGAAGATAGCTACCTCCTAGAATGAGAAAAATAATTCAGTTCCTATTTTTTCTTTCTTTCTTTGAAACATAGCTGGTATTTATAATATATGATCTTAGAAGTAATCAACATCATTCTAATACTATCTCCCTTATATTGACAATTATAATTTCCAAGCCTTTTTTACTTATAGGCAAATTTAAAAGCATTTATCATTAGATGCTTATAAAAGTAAGTACATTATGTGTTAAATTATTAAATAAATAATATTGGGGGGGAGTGAGCACTTCTGAAAATAACTTCAGTCTGTCAACTCATAGCCATGTCCTTTCTTTACTGTAATCTTACTCCTCCTTTTGGAGAGAAGCAGTCCTGGATGTGGTTAAATCTGAGTGGCTTTGAGCTGCTCATGTGGGAGTTTCCTCTCTGATTTGTTGTAACATTCTCTGGTCTGTGGGCTGGCATAGTGGCTTGATAACCTCCTTATTCCCCATAGATTTTAAATACCTCCCCCAAGAAAGAGAAGTTTCTATTACTTTTTCAACGTTGGTAGGGCTGTTGTTTCGAATCTTAAGAGTTAAAAGAAAAATGATAGTGAAATAAGAGAAAATAGAAATTCAGAATCTCAAGGACAGTCTGCTTGCATTAGTCACACCTATATAAAGACAAATGTGAACTTTTGTGTCTTTAAAGAGATGCTTCCTGTTTTCCATCTTCAAACCTTTATATCATAAGGAATATTATAATAGTCATCATTTAAACCTATTTTCATGTTTGCATATACCTTTTTGCCTCTCCTTCTCCCCACCATAGGTTACAGCACCTCTGAACAATGTAAACTGTGCATGCAAATATATAAATATGGAAACATTTTTACTTATTTTCTTGCTCTACTAGCTCTCTTAAAACAAATTTTGAATTAAGAAAATTTTTTTTGTACATTCTCACCTCTGAGTCTTACTAATAGGTCCAGACTAAACCTATTCACAAGATCATAACAAATAAGTAATCAGAATGCCTGAAATGAAGCAAGATTTCTAGAAAAAAAAAGAAGTATTTAATACCATTGAGGAGACAAAGGAATATGTCCCAAATGAAAGAATAGCAAGAGAGCTGAAACAGAGATAAGTAATATACTTGATAGAGAATTTAAAATAACTATCATAAAGATACTGACTGGACTTAAGAGTGGAGGAACCTCAGTGAGACTCTCAACAAGGAGACCAAATACATAACCAATTAGACATGAAGATCTCAATAACTCAAAATTAAAAGTATACTGGAGGCAATAATTGTGTAGACTAGAGGAAGAGGAAGAATGGATGAGAGACCTGAAATACAGACTACTGAATGGAAAGCAATCAAACTGAACAGGAGAGATAAAAAAGAATATTAAAATATGAAAATAGATTACAGGAACTCAGTGACCCCATCAAGCATAATAATACTCATGTTTTAGGGATCCCAGAAGAAGAGGAAAGAGGAAAAAGGACAGAAAATGTATGTGAAGAGATAAGAGCTGAAAACTTGATGAATCTGGAGAAGGAAACAAATCCAAATCCAGCAGGTAGAGAGAGTCCTCAACAAAATCAACCCAAGAATGTCCACATCAAGACACATAATAATTAAAATGGCAAAAAGTAGTGACAAAGAGAGTTATGAAAGCACCAATAGGAAAGAAAACAGTTACATACTATGAAAACTCATTAAGGCTATCAAATGATTTTTCAGCAGAAACTTGGCAGACCAGAAGAGAGTGGTATAATACATTGAAAGTGCTGAAAGAAAAAAAAAAGAAAAAAAAAAACATAACCAAGAATACTCTATCCAGTAAAGCTATAATCATAATAAAGGGGAAATAAAGAGTTTCTCAAACAAAAGTTATGGAACTCATGAACACTAAACCAACCCTATAAGAAATGCTAAAGGTAATTTTTTGAGTGGAAAGAACATAAGACTAAGAAAAGTAGAAAGCACAAAATCAGTAAAATGAAGTATATCTATAAAAATCAGTCAAGGAATTAACAAAATAAAAGGATGGAAAATATGACACCATACACCTAAATGTGGAAGGGAGAGAGGTAAAGAATGGATTCAAACTTAAGTGACTATCAACTTAATCAGACTGATACACACACACACACACATATATATACACACACACATACATATATACGTATATATATGTATGTACCCATATATATGTAAATATGATATACATTATACATAAACCTAATGGTAACCACAAATCAAAAACAGGTAATAGATATGGAAAAAAATAAAGAGAAAAGAATCTAAGTATATTTCAAAAGCCATCAAACACAAGAAAAGAGAGCAAGAGTAGAAAGGAACAGAGAACAACAACAAAAAAACCATAAAAAAGTAATAATGAGGATAAGTACATGCCAGTCAATAAATACTTGGCTTATAGTTCTTACCTTTGTTCTGCTACCCACTGCCAGATGCTGCAAGCAAGATCCAAGCACACCTTGTCAACATTCATTGCTGTGAATTTCTACCAGATGTTCTTTTACTTAGCTTTACATATTTATTTGACCAAATAGTTTGTGGGTTGAACAAAATAAAAGTATTTTCACCTCTGTTCCTGGGAAACACCCCTTACTGTGCATTTAAGGGCCCCAATTTAGGAAACATCAGTATAAAAACACACATAATTCCTGGGGATCCTCATTAGAATGATCTAAGAAGCTTCAGGTTCTCATAATTGCTTTCCTACTTCACAAAATTGGTCTGGATCTGGGATGCCAGTTTGATCTTTGTCTTCAATATGATTTTCTTATTTATTTCAGACTACATATTCCAATCAAAAGACATAGGCTGATAAAAAAAATGGTTAAAAAAAAAAACAACAAGACTCATCTATATGCTGCATACAAGAGACTCATTTCAGATCTAAAGACATATGCAGATTGGAAGTGAAAGGATGAATAGCATTTCACACGCCAATGGAACTGAAAAGAAAGCCAGGGTATCAATGCTTATATCAGACAAAATAGAGTTCAAAACAAAGACTGCAGCAAAAGACAAAGAAGAACATTATGTAATCATAAAGGAGATAATACAAGAAGATATAATAATTGTAAATATCTAAGCACCCAACTTAGTAGCATCCAAATACAGAAAGTACCTAATAAGAAACATAAAAAAGTAATCAATACTAATACTAATACATTAATGGTAGGGGACCTTAACACCCCACTTATATCAATGGACAGATCATCCAAACAGAAAGTCAACAAGGAAACAGTGGTTTTGAATGACACATTGGCCAAAGTGAATCTGAGAGATATATTCAGAATAGTTCAGCCTAAAAGAAGGCAATCCACATCCTTCTCAAGGGTGCATGGAACACTCTTCAAAACAAATCACATGTTAGGACATAAAACAAGTCTCAATAAATTCAAAAAAGACTGAAATTGTATCATGCGTCTTTTTTGACCACATGCTATGAAACTAGAAATCAACCACAATAAATAATCTAGAAAGAATACAGAATCATTGAGGTTAAATAACATGCCATTAAACAAAGAATGGGTCAACCAAGAAATCAAAAAGGAAATAAAAAAAAATACCTGGAGACAAATGAAAACACAATAGTTTAGCATCTCTGGGATGCAGCAGCAAAAGCTCTTCTAAAAGGGAAGTTTATAGAAATACAGGCCTACTTCAAGAAGTAAGAAAAATATCAAAACAACAACAATAGCAACAACAACAAACTGATCTTCTACATAAAGGAGCTAGGAAAAAAAAGAATAAACAAAACCTATAACCAGTAGAATAAAGGAAATAATAAAGATTAGAGCAGAAAGAAATGAAAGACAAACTAAAAACAGAAACACAATAGATCAATGAAAGCAGGAGTTGTTTCTTTGAAATATTCAGCAAAATTGATAAACCTTTACCGAGAGTCAGAGAGAGAGAGAGGGCGCTGAAATAAAATCAGAAATGAAAGAGGAGAAATAATGACCAACACCACAGTAACAAAGGGGTTATAATAGAACATTATGAAAAATTATATGCCAAAAAATGGGCAAAATTCTCAGAAACATATAAATTAACAAAATTAAATCAGGAAGAAATTGAAACTTTGAACAGACTGATTAGCAGCAATGAAACCAAATCAAGAATCAAAAAAATTACCAACAGACAAAAGTCTGGGACCAGATGGCTTCACAGGTGAATTCTACCAAACATTTAAAATAGTGTTAATATCTATTCTTCTCAAACTATTCCAAAAAGTAGATGAGAAAGGAAAGCTTCCAAACTCATTCCAAAAGGCTAGCAGTATTACTCTGATGCCAAAACCAGGTAAAGATACTACAAATAAAAGAATTACAGGCCAGTATCTTTCATGACCATACATGCAAAAATCCTTGGCAAAATATTAGCAAACCAAATCCAACAATGCGTTTTTAAAAAGCATTCACCACAATCAAGTGGAAAAACGCATTCACCACAATCAAGTGGAATTTATTTCTAGGATGCAAAGTGGTTCAATATTTGCAGATTAATCACCATGATACAACAGATTAAACAGGAAAACCATATGATCATCAATAGATGCAGAAAAAGCATTGGACAAAGTATAACATCTATTCATGATAAAAACCACCAAAAAAGTAGGTTTAGGAGGAACATACCTAAATATAATAGAGGCCATATATGAAAAACCCACAGCTAACAACATCATACTCAACAGTGAAAAACTGAGAGCTTTTCCCCTGAGATCAGTAACAAGACAAGGATATCCATTCTCACCATCTTTATTCAACATAGTAGTGGAAGTCCTACCCACAAGTTGTCAAACAGTAAGAAATAAAGGCATCACAATTGATAAGGAAGAAGTAAGAGTTTCATTATTTGCAGATGACATAATACTATATAAAGAAAACCCTAAAAATTCCACCAAAAACTCCTAGAACTGATAAATTCAGTAAAGGTGCAGGATACAAAATCAATATATATAGAAGTTTGTTGCATTTCTATACTCCACGAATGAAATATCAGAAAGAGAAACAAAGAAAAAATCCAATTTACAATGGCATCAATAATAATAAAATACTGAGGAATAAACTTAACCAAGGAGGTTAAAGATTTGTACTCTGAAAACTATAAAATTGTGATGAAAGAAATTAAAGATAACATAAACAAATGGAAAGACATCCCATGCTTATGGACTGGGAGGACAAATATTGTTAAAATGTCCATAATACTAAAAGCAATCTACAGATTTCATGAAATCCCCATAAAAATACCAATAGAATTTTTTACAGAACTAGAATAATTCTACAATCTTTATGGAACCACAAAATATCCCAATGGCCAACGCAATCTGGAAAAAGAAGAACCAAACTGGAGGTATCACAGTCCAGATTTCAAGATAAGTATATAAAATATGGTACTGGCACAAAAACAGACACCTAGATTAACAGAACAGAAAAGAGAGCCCAGAAATGAGCTTACAATTATATGGTCAATTATTCTATGACAAAGGAGGCAAGAATATGCAATGGGAAGAATATGGTCTTTTCAACAAATGGTGTTGGGAAAACTGGATGGTAAAACCCAAAAAATGAAACTGGACCACTTTCTTAAACCATACACAAAAATAAATAAAAAATGGATTAAAGATCTAAAAGTGAGGCATGAAACCATTAAAATCCTAAAAAGCTGCACAGCTAATAATTTCTCTAAATCAGCCACAGCAACATTTTACTAGATACATCTCCTAAGGCAAGGGAAACAAAAGCAAAAAGAAGCTGTTGGAGCTACATCAAAATAAAAAGATTCTGCACATCAAAGGAAGCAATCAACAAAACTGGAAAAACAACCTCCTCAACTGGAGAAGTTACTTTCAAATGATAGAGCCAAAAGTAGTTAATAACCACAATGTATAGAGAACTTAGACAATGCCACATCTCACCACAAAATAATCCAGTTGAAAACAGGCAGAAGATATGAATAGACATTCCTCCAAAGAGGATATATAGATGGCTAACAGATACATGAAAAGATGTTCAACATCAAAAAAAAAAAAAAAAAAAAAAGATGTTCAACATCACTGATCATCAGGACAATGCAAATCAAAACTGCGATGAGATATCCCCTCACAACTGTCAGAATGGCTAAAATTGAAAACATAAAAAGCAATGAGTGTTGACAAGAATGTGGAAAAAAAGTAACCCTTGTGCACTGCTGGTGGGAACACAAACTTGTGCATCCATTGCAGAAAACGGAATAGAAGTTCATCAAAAATTAAAAATAGAATTCCCATATGATCCAGTAATTCCACTACTGGGTATTTACGCAAAGAATATGAAAACACTAATGCAAGAAGATAGATAAGAGCCTATGTTTGTTGCAACATTACTTACAACAGCCAAAATATGAAGGAACCTAAATGTGCATTGATAGATGAGTGTTTAAATAAGATGTTACATAAACAAAGACACACACACACACACACACAGAGGAATATTAGCCATGAAAAATAATGAAATCTTGTCATTTGCAACAACACAGATATGTCTAGAGAGTGTAATGCTAAGTGAAATAAGTCAGAGAAAGACAAATACCAAAAGAGCTCACTGATATGTGGAATTTAAGAAACAAAATAAGGAAGAAAAGAGTAGGAAAACAGACTCTTCATTATTGAGGACAAACTGGTGGCTACCAGAGGGGAGGTGGATAGAGTGATGGGTCAAATAGGTAAAGACAATTAAGAGTACACTTAACGGTGATGAGTACTAAGTAACATATTGTTGAATCATTATGTCATACACTTGAGAGTAATACAACTATATACATTAATTATACTGGAATTTTAAATAAATAAATAAAATATACAGTAAAACATAGAACTGTGTCTTAAGATCAGAAGCATTGATTCTTACTTTGCGATGGTGGTTCACTACTTGCAACTTTTTAATTCTGTTTCCCTTACTCTACACTACTGACAAAATAATGACCTCACAGAGATGTGAGGACTAGGTCCGAAAATCGATGTAAAATAAAAATTTTGTATAGCTAGTATACAGAAGACAATAACACATTTTGTCACATGGATAGTAAATGAAAGCTAAGTTTGTTTTCAAATTTCTCTTTAATATCACGTGTCTTACAAAAGGGTAATTTTAGATTCTTAAAATTGTCTCTGATGAAATAGAGAAGCTTTATAACACGCTTAGCTCTGCACCTATAGCACAGTACAACTTAAATAGATTTGATAGTTTATTTATTAATATTTTATTAATACTTAATAAATTTATTAATGATTTCTTGAGCTATTAACCCTTAGGCATTGGAACTACAAAGCCCTACTTAGCTATTAATCTTGTGATTAAGAGTGGAGATTAGATAATAAATAATCAATTTAACAGCTAGAGTAATTCCAAAGAGGATTAGATCCTATGTGGTGAATCATAGAGACTAATGAGCTAGACAAAAAGTAGAAATGAAGAGATAACTATTTTGGCTTAAGCAACCTTTGAAGGCATCTTTGATATTGTGACATTTGAACAGAGACTTTAACGGTGATGTCAAGATTTATGGCATTACTATCATTATGATATTTTTTTATTACAGATGGTTACTCACTGAGATAGAATAGAGTGACAACTTTATAGTGGCCATTTAAGCACCAAAAGTGTTGGTAAGTCATATTTTGGGATAAGCAATATTTCGCAACCAGAGAATGTTCTGGCAAGGTGGCCATTACTTTTCCTGCTCATGTGAAATGATTTCTTTTAGATATCTACAATTACATGCTAATGACCGTGGTTCCCCCATTTCAGCTCTTTGCAATAAGTCTTCTTTTGTTATTGTTTGTTTCATGTTATACATTTTGTATAGTTTTTCTCTCAAAAACTCTTGCAGAACTTGAAAATTTACAAAAGGAAATATCCTCTCGAGACATAGCAAAGTTATTTCTGTGACCAGCACTATGAGTGTCTCATAAGAACCTTATTGAGAATCTATTTTTTTTTTCCCTTAACAGCCATGCTTTTCCAAATAACCACTCCAGTGTGCTGGGTTGTAATATTTATAATTTTGAGAGCTTAAGCTGACTGTTTAATGTGGTATATGCCGTATGAGAATCATGGATGAGAAACTTCTCTTTGGCATCAGTACAACTTCAAATAGCAAACTACTAATGGTGAAGCATCTTTCACCTGCAGATCTTTTCTTGGCCAATGATAGGTATGCTCATGATAAAGTATTCTGTTTACTGGCCTTGGCAAGGGTGCATTAGCTTTCTAGGTATCATTCCATGCTTTATTTTTCTGTGACACGTAATTCAGCCATGTATTTTGGAGTCAAGGCAATTCATTTACATTTTTAAACCTAGTATTTGAAGTGATAATTTTAAAAGTTATTATTGCTGGAGTAAGCTGATCTCCCAAAGACATCTTCTAACATATAAGCTGTAAGATTAACTATTAACTTTTAAAATAATCTTCCTTTTATACTCACATCTTTATTGTTCTCTTGCACAGTGACTCAGCTGAAACAATAAATAAACTAAGATATTATACCATTCCCACTATAATGTATTCATATATGGTCCAAAGTATTTTTACATCTTTAATTTAAAATTTGTAAAACTGCTTCGTAATCATTCTATTTCTCTTCTCCTCTCCTTGTCCTTCTCTTTCTCATATTTATTTTCTATCCCTTCCTTTCTCTCTGCTTTAGGGTTGATATTCAAATTTTTCCTATCAACCTTCACTAATTAGTGAACTAAATTTATATAATTTAAAAAACAATTAAATGAACAAATATAAGTGAGCAGAAATATATTAATAGGTGCTCTATTCACCTGAATATCTTAATTTCCATCTTTATAATTCTGACTATAATACTTACATATTATACATATATACATTATGCAGGTATTAGAGTCAATATCTTTTACTAAGAATATATGTATTCTTACAGGTTGTCCAAATTGTTGATATGTAATTTTGCATAATATTCTCTTATAATCCCTTGTATTACTGTGGTATCAGTAGTTATTTCTCGTATATGTATATATACATATATGCATATATGTAAGAAAGAGAAATAACTACTGACACCACAGTATGTGTGTGTATATATATATATATGTGTGTGTGTGTGTGTGTGTACTTTTTATTGTATACACACACACACACACACAGATACCCAGATGGATAGATAGATAAAAGGAAAGGAAAGGAAAAAAGAGGAAGGAAGGAAGGAAGGAAGGAAGGAAGGAAGGAAGGAAGGAAGGAAGGAAGGAAGGAAGGAAGGAAGGAAGGGGAAAGGAGAAAAAGTAAGAAAAATAGAAAGGAAAGGGAAGGGAAGGGGAGGGGAGGGATTTTTAACATCTCATCACCAGAAGTGATAATTTCTCATCATAATAATTCCACATATTCTGAAAGCAAATACATAAACTAAAGAGAAAAAATAATGATTAATGTAATGTGAGATTTTGATATAAATTTCTAGTTTTCCTCACAAAGTGTGAAAACTCTTAGGATGAGAAAATAGCATCTTTCATTAGTATCTTTTATTATCTGCCTTCTGTTAATCCTTTCCTGCATGGCACACACATTCTTGTCCCAAACTTCTTACTGGGATTCTGTGCTTATTTTTAGGTCTTTTACTTTGCTTTTCATTTTTGTGCCTACAAATACTAAAAGTTTACTTTTCTCATAGTCTTAAACAACTGACTCTCCAGAAAAGTTTCTTCCTATAACTCTATACCCTGAAATACTTGCAACTACTACTTGAGTGAGTCAGTTACCCCTTCTTATCATGGGCTCCCTCATCTCTATAATAAAGATAGCATAATTATTTAGGGGTGAGGATTAGGTATAATTCATACAAAGCCCCAGAATAAAGAAAGCATTCAATAAATAGTTACTATCTCAAGTACTAAAAGAAGCAAAGGAAGTGGAAAATGAAAGTTGAATTTTACATTAGTGACTTTATGGCAAATTAACTTGCATTATAAATGAAGAGGGTTTTTAGTATGTAAATTCTGAAATAAACGTCTGTAGTTTCAAAGGCTGTACCACAGATGAACTATTTTGGGATGAAGAATTTCTTCTGTTTAAAGATGACATTTAAAACATTTAAATATTAACACTGGTTCAGGAGCAGTGGTTGGAAGCATCTCACTGGAGACATCAGTGGTGCCTTCATTTCCTCCAGAGTCTAAGCTTTAAATATTTAAATATAGTTAAGGAATTTTAAATTTGAAAAAGAAAAAAATATTTTTTTAATAATGTGTACCACCTAGTTTACTATATTTTTGTGTTACTACTTATAACAAATGCCTCAAATACTTAGTTATCATTTCTGGATCTTTTCTCTGGTAATTTATAAAAGTAATTTTCCAAGAAAGCTTTAGAGCTAACTTTACTATGGGGCACAGGGCCTATGCAGCAATATGTAGATCTACGTATGTGTGTATGCTTATGTATTACTTATGCAATATTAAATATAAATACTTATATATTTTGGTTAGGGTGACTCTCAGCAAAATATCTTATGGAGGTAGTATTTTAAATTTTACATCTCTTTTGCAGCTTTGGGGCTCTCATTATCAGTTAACTGACAGGGGATAGATTGAGGCAATGGAAAAGTAAAAGGATGATATAACTAAAAAATGACATATAAATCGGAAACAGGTGATAAAAAAAGAATATACGAGTAAGCAAGGCCTAGATTAAGAAAGATTTTATATTCCATGCCAAGAATATAGACTTTATTTTGTTGCAAAGGATAGTAAATTGTAATACTTGAAGAAGGTTGACAATATAATTTTTTTTTCATTACCATCCAAAAAGTCATGCCTGCTTCTCTTAATACTCAGGCAAATCCTTTTGGGAAATAATGTTTTTGAACTATCTCATGTGAAGTCAATAATGGAATAGTTCCTTTTTAAAGAGATATTTGTAATTTGACAGAAGTTATTGAAAATATGATGTCTTTGCTCAAGGAGACAATCTCTATTTATGGATGATAATCACCATAAAATAAATGTAGAACTATTATTTGAGACAATCTTCTCTTCTTTCACCCCCCAACTAAAACCCATCCCTGCGTTTTTTTGTGTCTGCCCTTCTGATGTATATGGAAAGTAGGTTCTACTCTAGTCGCCACCGGGAATCCTTCACTGATTGCAGAAAGTGCTACGTTCTCTGTGCATCAGTCCCTAACTTCTTCCAGGGACAAGCTATGTTACAAGTGCTTGGTTTACGGTGTGTCAGTGTAGGAGATGGACACCGTGTTGTAGGATTCTCCACGGAGCATTTGGCCACATCAAAGAGTTCCTCTCCTTTGCCAGCTCTCAAGGTCCTTCCAAAGGTGAAGAATAGAATAGAATAAAATAGAATAAAACCCATCCCTGCGTCTTTCTGTGTCTGCCCTTCTGATGTATATGGAAAGTAGGTTCTACTCTAGTTGCCACCGGGAATCCGGTTTCTCATGCAATCTGCTGTGAGCCACAAACCCCTGCTTCTTAGCAGACCTTCACTTAACCCAGATATATTTTTGTTTTGGGGTTTTATTACTTACATTCTTTAGGGGAGAATAAATAGATTTATATTTTTATAAGACTAATACTACTTTCTCCTGGCATTGATTACAAATAAGCTTTAGAGACTTTATCTTTTAAAAGACCTCAATTTTTGTATATGATTAGGTTTTTTGGTTTGTTTTTAATAATGTGTGAGGCCAGGGGATTCATCAGATTGTGTTCCACAGGAGGGACCAGAAGTCAAACTACTCTTCAAGGACATCAGGAATATGCTGATGAGAGGAACACCACATCACTAAGAATGCCAGTGGTGGCTCTTCCATAAAACCAGAGCTGATGGTATATACTGATTGAGCTTATTAACACAATGAAAGTCACAAGGATAATGGGACTTCAAAGTTGTGTGTCCAGGTGATAGCATTTTACTGCCAGAAGGCATGTGGCCAAAATTACTGTAACAGCCATCACGATGGGAAGAACAGCCAAGATGTTTGACAAAAAAAAAATTGTAGAGATGATTAGTACAGTTTGAAGTTCCTACAGTCAAAATAGATGATGTGGCATATATTTAAATGGAATACTACTCAGCCATTAAAAAGAATGAAATCTTGCATTTGCAAGGGTGTGGATGGAGCTAGAGTGTATTATGCTAAGTAAAATAAGTCAGAGAAAGAGAAATACCATATGATTTCACTCAGGTGGAATTTAAGAAACAAAACAGATGAACATAGGGGAAGAGAAGGAAAAAAGAAGTCACCCAACATTTATGTTACTAGTTGAGCTTAAACTAAATGACATTCTACTTTCTTGTTTTACGTCTTATACTATAAATAAGTATCCTTTCTTGCGGTTTATTTAGTGATACAGTAAAAAAAAATTCTGTTGGTGATTTTGTTGTTTCAAATAGTGTCTAAGCATAGGGCTAAGGTAAAGTTGTCATCCAAGCAAGGGTAATTGTACCTGATGAGCAGAAGAGATGACTGCCTTTATAGAATGGAAACAAAATATGTGTAAGTTCTCACTGTTCACTTGAGTGTCTTTTGATACTGCTTGTGTTATTATAACTGTGAACAGACACACGTCAAAACTATGACCTGAAAAAGGTATTATTACTATTACTAACTTGAAAAGATATATTCACCTTTAAGTTTATTATAACATTATTTACAATAGACAAGATACGCAAGCAACCCAAATGTCCATCGATAGATACTTGCATAAATAAGATGTTATGTTCATATACAATGGAACTACTCAGCCACAAAAACAAAAACAAAAACAAAACAAAAACAAAACAAAAACAGATGAGCTTTTGCCATTTGTGACAACATGAATAGACCTAAAGGGAATCATGCTAAATGTTAGACTGAGAAAGACAAATACCATATGATTTCATTTACATGTAGAATATAAAAAAAAAAAAACAAAAGAAATTAGCAAAAAGCAGAAGTGGATCTTTACACAAAGAGAACAAACTAATACCATAGGGGATGGAGGAGCGGAAGGGCAAAATGGGTGAAGGGGAGTGGGAAAGATATGTTTCCAATTACAGAATAAATAAATCATGGAAATAAAAGGTACAGCATAGGGAACACAGCCAATGGTACTGTAATAGCATTGTATGGTGTCTGACGGGAGCTACACTTGCGGTGAACATAGCTCAATGTATGGAGACATAGAATCACTATATACCATTGAGTAAACTATGTTGAAAAGTACACAAATAAATAAAAGTGAAAAATAAGATGAATATTTTGGATAAAATTAATATGATTCTAATAGCCATTAAAAGCCCCTTGGGGAAAAAAAAGCCCCTTGGGAGTAATATAATATCATCTTTTAAAATAAAACAAATTGGGATCCCTGGGTGGCTCAGTGGTTTAGTGCCTGCCTTTGGCCCAGGGCGTGATGCTGGAGACCTGGGATCGAGTCCCACATTGGGCTCCTGCATGGAGCCTGCTTCTTCTTCTGCCTGTGTCTCTGCTTCTCTCTCTCTCTCTTTGGGAGAAATGTATTTGTGTGGGGCAAATGGTGTATGTGGCAGCAGTAGACATGTGCTGCTCAGTCTCCATCATGAGGAAGGACTACAGGGAGCACAGCTGACTGATGGCCCTGCTACCATCCTTGTGAAACACCAGTGTTCACACCACAACTATACTTCCACCAGGCTGCAGTCAGCCAAGGACTGAACATGGTAGGCTGCCGCTGCTGGCCCATGTCTGCAGGACACATTCTTATAATGAGAAATTTTTGGCTCTGGGAATGCCCATCACTAATCTGGTCAAAACTCTTAGAGTTGCCCAGTAGTCTGAGATTCTTCTTGCTCAATCTCTTCCCATACTGCCATCAGATCTCCATCATAATATGAAGGTTTCTCCTGAATACTCACCCTGCATTTTCTTTTTAAGATTTTTTTAAAGTAAGCTCTACACACAATGAGGGGCTTGAATTTACAATCCCAAAATCAAGGGTTATATGCTCTACCTACTGAGCCAGCCAGGTGCCCCTACTTTATTAATATTATTATTATTATTTAAAATATTTTATTTATTTATTTGAGAGAGACAGAGAGAACATGAGCAGAAAGAGGGGGAAGGAAACTCCCTGTTGGGAAGAAAGCCCAATGTGGCACTTGATCCCAGGACTCTGAGATCACGACCTAAGCCAAAGGCAGATGCTTTAACTGACTGAGCCACCCAGGTGTCCCTACCTACTTTATTCTTAACAGAATATCACCCAGTGAACTTTTTGCATTTTTAAAAAAAGATTTATTTTATTTTATTTTATTTTATTTTATTTTATTTTATTTTATGAGAGAGAGCGAAAGAGCGAGCGAGCACAAGCAAGAGGAGCAGAGGGAGGAGAGAGAATCTCAATCAGACTCTGCTTGGAGTGACAAGCCTGACATGGAGCTCCATCTCATGACTCTGAAATCACCACCTGAGCAGAAACTGAGCTGGATGCCTAACTGACTGCACCACCCAGACACCTTAAATTTTTTACATTTTTAACACTATCTTGGTGTCATCTTCTCTTCTCATAAGACTTGAATTAATAAAATGGCCAACTGCTGAATTGTTAACTATGTGTCAAATGAAGCTTATAAAGCATGCCTCATCTTACATGTTAATATAGCAGTATAAATTGTTCATTGATGGACTTTTCCCCTAGAAATTTTTGGTTGCTAGAAAACATTTTTGTTTTTCTTTTAAAAGGGGTTACCTGAAAGTTGTAGACAATTGCAGTAAATATGCTTTGGAAAGTACCAGAACAGTCTATGGCCATACCACCCTGAATGCGCCTGATCTCATCTGGAAAGTACCAGAACATTCTGGATTATATTGATGAGGAGTTACAAAACTTATATATTATGTAAATCAGTCATATAACACATGTAAGGAGTTATATAACACTGAGTATAATCGATCAGAATATGGCTGATGCAACAAAAGACCAATAAATCATTAGATGCACTCTACGTTTTCAGGATCCTTCCATTTGGCATATAAGCTAACCTTGCCAAAGAACACCAAACATTTATTCTCTGGTTCAAAAGGTGTTGCATTAGCTGCAGACTGCTAAACACTGATCACAAGACTACTTCAATCCCTTGTATTGATATCCACAAGCAGTGGTTATTTGACGTGCTTGCCAGGATTGAGTGTAGTAGTCAAGGCTGGGGTTGGAAGAGAGGAAAGAGGAGGAGACAAAGACAGAGGTAGAAACAGAGACCAGTCCATTCCCTGGACCAAATACTGCATACTGTCTACTCCTTTTTCCATGATTGAGAGTCACTGCTTAGCATATTGAAGGAAAATGAATAGAAGGAAAATGAATAGAAATGAATAGAATGATCCAGAGAGTGGTGTTAATTGTCTGCTTCTCTATGTGCTACTTCTTGACAACTTAACATAGGTCTTTCCATTGACCTCAGGATGTTGTTAACCAGAATAATGCAAGTGAGTGGATACATAAATTGTAGTGTATCCTATAACAGGACACTAAATCTATAAATAAAATTAAATAGAATTAAACACACTAAACTACATAAATCTCACAAGCAATATTAAATAAAAAACAAGTAACCCAAGAAAATATAATTTGATATTCATTTACATAAAATTTAAAATAGGTAAAAATAAAACCATTTTTGGGTTATTTGGAAAAGCTTTTAAAAATCAAACAAAGATCACAAAAGTCAAGATGGTGATAAACTCTAGAGACGGTGTGAGGGATGTAATCTAATGCAGTTAACTAGTTCATTTCATAAATATTGTTACTATATATGTGTATACATATTATGCACTCTATGATTATTTCTCAATGAAAATTACATTAGGTAAAACACCTAATTTCGTAACACAAAATTTTACAAACACTATGTTCTCCATCATGTTAAGAATGCTTAAAATATAATACTGAAGGAAAATATGATATGATTAATAAAAATAGGTTTTAAGAAAAAAATTACTCTGGAGTTAGAAATACGAAAATAATCTCAATCACTTTTTATTGGGAAAATATCTAAAACTATACACAAACACATATACACGTGTATGCAGAGAATGATACATTTGAAAAACTAACTGAATTCAGGGGATAAAAATAAGCATAGTCTTTTTTTTTAATTTTTATTTATTTATGATAGTCACACAGAGAGAGAGAGAGAGAGGGGCAGAGACACAGGCAGAGGGAGGAGCAGGCTCCATGCACCGGGAGCCCGATGTGGGACTCGATCCCGGGTCTCCAGGATCGCGCCCTGGGCCAAAGGCAGGCGCTAAACCGCTGTGCCACCCAGGGATCCCTAAGCATAGTCTTTTTTTTTTTTAATTTTTATTTATTTATGATAGTAACAGAGAGAGAGAGAGAGGCAGAGACACAGTCAGAGGGAGAAGCAGGCTCCATGTACCGGGAGCCCGACATGGGACTCGATCCCGGGTCTCCAGGATCACGCCCTGGGCCAAAGGCAGGCGCCAAACCGCTGCGCCACCCAGGGATCCCACATTAAGACTTTAATAACAACCCAAAGTCTAGAACAAGAAGGACACCAAAATGTAAATAGTGTTAGTGTAGCTAGGGATTTTTTTTTTTTTACAAAATAAAATATTACACACTTTTTTTCTCGCTATCGTTTTGTTGTCTAATAATACCCATGTTCTATTTATTTGTTAGAAAGCTGACTCTACACACATGCATTCTCATAGCTACCACAAACTGAAATTATGTAACATTCAGTGGTATCAGCCATGGTCTCAGAATGGTTCATGTGATTATTTCCTGGGGTAGGCAGCTGAAACTTGGACCCTTGGGGAATTGCATCATTTGATGTGACAATTGTGCAATTTTGAAGTAATCCCCTCTGAGAACAGTACAGGGAAAATTTTCACTGTGGATAAAATGAGTTGATGGGCTCCCTGGAGATGAGGGGGATAGGAAGGAAAGATTAAGGTTTTTAAAAGATATAATAAAATCAAACTTTACTCATTGCCTTGCTTTGCTAGAAACTTTCTGTTGACCATCAAACCTGACTTCTGAATCAGATAGAGGAATTAAAATCTACTCTAATTCTTTTCAACACATTCATGTTCCTTGGCTAACATGGCACCTTAAAATGCTGGTTTAAAAGAGTCGCAGCAATAAAAGAATATTTATGAGGCCACTGGACAAAGAAGGAAGGAGAATAAATGATATGAATTGCTGATCCTTCAAGTTTCTTCCTATGTCTGTACCTGAAGACCGTTGACTCAGACATTCTCCATAGGGAAGGATATAGGAGACAGTAGCCAGGGAATTAAAGATCCATGTTTGACCAAGACTGTGACCCGGCTTCTGCTTGCTTTTTCTGTACATTTCTCAGAAAATTTATAAAGTTCAACTTATCATTGGGAAAGATGTGTAACGTATTAGCCACAAACGCAATCAGGGCTCCTCTGCTCTATGCATCCTCTTGAAATTTTCATTTGTAAGAGCACAGAGCCTCAGTAATTCTTCAAGATGAATTCAGAAATACTTACTTATTTTATGTTTGCTTATTTTTCCTCTAAGACCCACTAAAAAATGTAAACAGCAATAATAAGAAATGAGATACTCCTTTAAAAAGAATAAACTGCCATGCATTGATGTGTGACAATCATATCTATAGTTGAGAGCACAGCATAATCTTCTCATTACCTCTGCCAGGGGCTTCCTCCCAAGGGATGTATATAAGACCTAGGGTTAAACGTTATCCCCTAGTAATTAGTCTAGTAATTAGATTACTAGCCTAGTAATTAGATTATGTCTTCTAAGAATTTGAAATGCAGGGGTCTACATCTGAGTGACTCTAAGGCTGGCTTTTATTTATTGTTAAAGATTTATTTATTTGAGAAAGAGAGCATGTGAGTGTGTGCATGCAACTGGGGGGAGGGGGGAGTGCAGAGGGACAGGGAGAAAGAATCTTAAGCAGACTCCCTGCTAAGCATGGAGCCCAACATGGAGCTTGATCTCATGACTCTTGAGATCATGACCTGAGCCAAAGTCAAGAGTCAGATGCTTAACCCAGGTGCCCCTCTCAGGTTAGCTTTTTTTTTTTCTTTTTTTTTTTTTTTCTTTTTTTTTTCAGGTTAGCTTTTAAAGGAGTTCCATTACCTGATGCTGACATTCCAAAAATGCTCAGAAGCCTGGGGCACCTGGTTGGCTCAGTTGGTAGAGCATGGGACTCTTGAGCTCAGGGCTGTGAGTTTGAGCCCCACACTGGGTGTGGAGACTACTTAAAAATAGAATCTTAAAAAAAAAAAAAAAAAAAGGTTAGATATCTTTCTCCAGGCTTGATTTATTCAGAGTTCTAAGAATTTCTTGGTCAATGAGGCATTCGGGAAGTCTCCAAGCAAAGTCACCTAATAAAAAGGTCTCTAAACTCTGAGAACTGGGTCAAGGTTAAAGTGCCTCAGAATGAACTTCATGGTGCACTAAAGTAAAAGGAGTTGCAGCTGGAAATTATCTGTCAATGGTGCTCCTATCAACGAAAACCTATGGCCCTCTCTAGTATATTTTAATTTCCAACTTTAACATCATCAAGATACTTTTAGGTTTTCTGTTGTTGTTGTGTCTTGGTTGTATCTTCCATGAACCTTCAAATGTGTTTTAAATCAATACTTTAGCATATATCAGAGTTTCATCCTCATTTTAATACGTTAGAATATTTTTCACTATATATTGTTCCTTCTTTCATGGTGTTCATCTGTTTTATTTTTATCATTTCTGGGATAACATTTTTATAAACTTAAGTTTATTTTTTAAGGATAATTTATTGAGATTATTCTCAAAAATACCATCAGAGTGCTTTCTTTTCTGAAAACCTGTGCATCCAAAAATGTATTTTGCCCTCTTTTGAATGATGTTATAGCTAGGTAATTTATTTTAAAATCACCGGCCATTTCTTACAATAGTCCAATATTAGTTCATTGATTTTTGTTATTTTCAATATTGCATATGAAGGCTAATGCTTTTCTAATTCTCTTTCCTGAGTATATTATATTGTGTCTATCTAGAAGCTTTGGCTTTTATTTTTATTGATCCTCTAAGTCAACTCTTTTGCTAGGGTTTCACAATATCTAACATATATAACATTTTGTATGCACAGAGTGTTATAAAGGCTTTATATAAAAATCAATTCATTTAATTCTTTAAAAATGCTCCATCAGCTAGACATAGCCATTCATTTTTATAGATAAAAGATTGAGACACTGAAACATTAAGCAATTTGCCAAAGCTCATAAGTTAGTAAATGGCGGGAAAAGAAAGCTAAACCTGTTACTTATCAATCTATGTTGCTTGACCACAGCAACACTCACTGACCTATGTTTCCTGATCCCCCTTCATAAATGGCTTGCATTCGTTTCTTGACTATTTAAGTCCAGTATGGGAACACTCGATCCACAGGTGAGTCTGCCTAATGAGATCTACAGGTAGTCGTGGACTGGTAAGCAGTAGGAGAAGTAGATGAGTTCCTTTTCTTCTTAAATTTTATATAATTCAGGTTGGGAAGTTCTGACCTCTGGTTAGAGGTTTATAGGGGACAACATATCTATATTCAGAAATAAGAAAGGAGGAAGACTTCTCAGCACAGACTATACCTACCTCCAATCCTGTCAGCAATAGTAGCAATAGTACTGGATGACAAACAATTTAGCAGTGCCAACCCTGCTCAATTTAAGGGCATAATCAAAGTCATCTAAGTACTTCTCCCAGTAGAGGGAATAGTGGTTAACCCACCTGGCTCCATTCAGAATTTTTATCTATATTCATAGGGCATTTGGGTGGCTCAGTGGGTTAAGCACCTGACTCGTGGTTTCGGCTCCGGTCATGATCTAGTGTCCTGAGATCGAGCCCTGTGATGGGCTCTGTGCTCAGTGTGGAGTCCTCTTATCCCTCTCACCTGGCTCCTCCTCCTGCTCTCTCTCTAGAATAAATAAAATCTTTTTTAAAAAAGAATTTTTTATCTATGTTCAGTTTTGTTTTTCCTTCTCTAGCCTCTCTACCCTTTGTACACACATTGTCTCCCAGACCAACATCTATCACCTAAAGAGTCAGCACTGCAACATTATCATGTTTTGTTTTGTTTTTCCCAGTTTCCACGAGTTGTTTATCATAGCGTGTATGCCTCCAGCAGGATAAGGAAAAAGGGAAATTTAGGTTTATGCATTCTTCGCAGAACCCCCCATCACTCATCAGTCTCCCCGTACAATTTTGGGTATAACAGATTTGAATTCTCTAAACTTGCATAATGATTTATAACCTACCTTATTTTGCAGGAACATTTTATTTTTAAAGTATGCTGGTTATAAAGACTGAGCCCTAAGCATTGTATTATACTTTTAAGAAGTAATACGGTTTTCCCATTAAAACAAAGTTATTCATTTTCTAAAAATTTACTGCAAATGGTGGCTATATAAATCCAAGGCAACAGAAAAGGTACAATCTCAAAGCATCCTCTAGTTCTAGGTGCATACTATTTCCACTTGATTGTGGAATGTGGAGGATTTTTTGTTTTGTTTTTACTTTCCTATACAGTTTCTCAGGAGGCCCTACTCTTCCCTGGGGTAATTTTTAGCATAACAAGAAAAGAAAAATGTCCTACCTCAACAAGCCTAAATAAGGCTTGCTGTGCTTGACTATCTATTAGCGTCAGAAGCCTAAGTGCCTGAAACTTATTGGTATGGGTCAGGGTTTCAACAGTTTTCAGGTAATCCTACTGTGTGATCTATGTAGTATTTAGCAGTATTTTAGAGAAGAAACTATCCTTCCCTCAAGGAGAGCTATAGGCCCTCACTTTTCAGTCCTTAGTCAAGAATGCTTTTAAAATTTCTTTCTTCTTGCTTTGAACATGTATTATGGATGGCAGGAGTCATTTTAGTATTTGGACTTAATACAAAGCTCTCAAGGGCCTTCGATAGCAAGTGAACAATCACTGTAATTCCAGTGATTCTGCACATTGTTTCTATTCTTATTCTTTTAAATGTGTTCTGAAACAAACACATCTGACCGGCACTGGAGACTAATACAGAAGATAACAGATAAATTAATTTTTTCTCTACATTTAGTACTTCCAATTATATTTTGATTTCAAATTTACATCTGAGCAAAAACAAAAAAAAAAAAACACTCAATTTACTGTTTCCCACTTTGAAATCATCTTGTCTCCTTATCAGAGTTCACATTCTTTTCTCAGTGAATTTGTTCAAAGTTGAGTTTAAGTGCATGGCACTGTTACATTGTTAAGTAGTGGTTCTTACTCCAAAATCTTAAAATTTGGATTCCTCTTTTATTCATTATGTTAGGAACTAATTGTCTGCCTTCTTTGTGTGGTGATGTGGTAAGTGGACACCAAAGGGTATCTTGGGAATACTCCACCTTGTACCTTGAGCTACTCTACATAAGCACACAACCCAAGCAAATACCTGATACCAGGGACTATCCCTGGTTATCTAGGACTGGCTTGTTTCTCTATATAAACATAGGAACTGCCACTAGCTGCAGCTCTATTATCCCATATGAACTCTTTTTATGGGCTTAACTGTCCATCTATTTTATTAGAGAATCATATATACACTGGGATAGTAATATTCTACTTGTGTTTGAGGAAAAAATACTTTATTGGACTCCAAGTTGAAAGGATTCATTGGGCAAAAACCTAGAAGCCTTGATACTTTCTACACAAAAGTACTATTAAATAACCAATTTATCAACAGAAACTCAGTTTTCTTGCTTATTCATTTCAGTTAGATTATTGCTTATTCGTCATTAGCTCTGTCTTGGAAATATATATTTGTTTAAATATATTTAATATTGCTTCTTTCTGTTCATTAAATGGGCAAATTGTTCAGTCGCTGCCAATATTGATGCATTACAGTGTAATATTAACATTCAAATTGCAAGGTGACTATAGTAATTAGACCAAATTACTAACTTTTTAATTTCTAAAAAAATAATATACTCTCTTAGATGAAATACAGTTCATGCTGTAATAGTTTAAAAATAGTTTTGCTATTGATCCTTCAAAAAAAAAAAGGAATGCATAAATCAACTTGGGATTTCTGTAGAGAAGAGCAAACTACTTTCAGGGGTGCCATGGCACAGAGAAAGAACACAAGTAATCAAAAAGACAATTTATAAGCTCCAAATGAGGCATCATTTGTCCTATAGTAACATAACCATGCTCATACAGGGATTTATCAAATAGTTTATTATATGCTGAACATTCCTTAAAATAGAATGTGAGATTCTGGCTGTGTAGAAGTGGGTGCATGCCCCCATCACCATATTTTTTTATTACAGGGTTGAGAAAGAAATGGGCACTTAAGATGCTCTGGCTGATGGTGTCTCACATGACAGCTTTGTCTGAAGGTCATTTTTTACTGAATTTCCAACCATTGTGTTTTGAATATTTATTTCCTCACCTCATTATCATTTTGTTCTTTATAATGAAATTTATAAATTTATCTAAGCACCTGTGCTCTGCAAATACTTATCCTGTTATTCTTCTCTACAACTCCTTGTATGTCAGGGGTTCCTAGAAAATATGTTATTGTTGCACAGTAAAGTCTTATATTTTAGAATTATACCTTCAATTCAGAGTTAGAGAGCTTTTTTCCCTGTTCTGGCAGGGTAGCCGATTCAGGATGTCCGACAGAAAATTATAGCCATTCATCAATGAAGGTGAGGGAGTCATCTTTTATTGTAAAACCTTAGGCTTCTGGATGACTGTAAACTATCACAGACAGAATCACTCCCATTGTACTCCTTGGGGGCTTCTTGCTTCTCAGAAAAGAAAAACAGAGATAGTAAAGTTTGTTTGTTTCTTAACCACTGTCTACCTGGAGACTCCAAATATGCCCTTGCCTCAGACTTCTAGATTTCAGGCTCTTCTCTCTCAGAAAATATTAAATTGTAGGATTCAAATTGGTATGACTTATAATGTGACCTAGTCTACTGTTGAAGCTACTGTGTGGTGTAAACCCAGGGAAGGCATTAGTTTATGAACAGGTATGATAATTTTTTTTTACTGGGAGACTAAACAGGCAAGACAGAGAGTTTCCTTTACTTTTGTTTATATATATACATATATTTTTTTTTTCTTTTCTAGTAGGTGAGGTCATGTTACAGGGCAACTTATCCGGTTAGCAACCAGAAAGTCAAAATGAATCACACAGTTTCCTCCACGTGCAACACTGGAGACACTCTCCTTTTGCTGTGAGAGCTCTGTTATGACAGCCCAACCCTTTTATTCCATTAATCGGAGTGGTAAAATAACAAGGAAAGTTAATGGCTGTGCTAAAAATGATTAACACATTATTGCTTAGTATTCCAGCTTTCTCACCATATTGCCCTTCCTCACCCCAGCTATTTCTATTCCCAAATTTTCACAAATCTAGATTTTTAGGACCTGTAGGAACAAATAAATTGTGCCATCATGAATTGAAGAGAATGATCATTTATCGGTAAATATATAAGTAAATATATATATATATATATATATATATATATATATATATATACTCATAATGAATTTAAAATTGTATGTCTGAAAAGGGTATGTCCTCTCTTAAAGCAATTTTTGAAAATTTTGTGTAAAAACTAATTTTATTTCATGTGAGATAATTCTTAAAATGAAGGGCTAATTTTATTATTAAACTAAAGGAATATAAATGTTACTGCTAATAATAATATTACCATATGTCATAAATGATATCTCAAATTTAATAGTCAAGCTTTTCCACTCCTGTACTCTGGAGCCACCAGGGAATAAAACTCAATAAAACCAGGAAGGGAGGGAAAACAGTAAAGAGTAACTGCCTTATTTGTATCTGACCAAGAAAACAAAACTTAAGCTAATTTTACATAAGATTCCTCAGAAATTCAATTAAGATACATAGTATTCACGGATGTTATGTATCAACAAATGACAGTTGACACGCTTTTTCAGGTGTTAGAAAACTTTCCACTGTGTATTTGGCCTGAGCCACATATTCAAGATTTTTTCTTCCTTGTAGGTATTTTTTCAGATAATAAAAAACATTTTTAAATACTTATTCAACAAATATACACTGAGTACATGTTATGTTCCAGGGACTGTTTGAAGTGCAGGACACTCAACTAAGAGCAAAACAGAAAACCACCCCTACCTTTAGAGAATTATATTCTAAAAGATATAATAGCTGTATTTTTAGATCTACATGGTCAACTGTATAAGATAATGGATTTATTGTTTCATTTTGACTACGGAAAACAGATTATGATGCATAAATTGACCTTTTTCCTAGTTTAAATATTTTTCATTCATATTTCTCTTTACTATTTATCACCATTTTAAGTAAAATTGTCTTAAAATACTTCTTGTATTCTTATGGTCTGTTTCAATTCTTTATGGAATAAAGTGAACTAAAATATACAAACAAAAATCAGTGTAATATTCATATTCCTAATTTGAGAATCAAACTAAATCAAATCTATTGAAAATTTAGACTTCTCATAATCTTAGGCATTAACATTTTGAAACTACATGAACATACATTTAAATCAAAGAGCCAGGATGATTCATGACAGAAAGCTCTATCATCATAGAAATTAAGGGAACTGGATTTACTTATTTCACTCGTTTTATATATAATAATTTAAAGAGCATGTCCTGCCTAGGTCAAAAATTATAAAAACCTATTTTATCAAATGGAATGTATACATTTTACATAACTTTTTAATTTATTGCTCATAAATGCTAACCAATTACCAATTATTTTGCTCTCATTAGGTGTTAGGATTTTCTTCCAAACCTTGTTAACTTAATTGTCTACTACATTACATTAAATTAATTATTATTATTTTTTTAGAGAGAGAGAGAGAGAGACAGTGGGGATGGGGGTGGGCAGAGGGAGAGGAAGAGAGGGAGAATCTTAAGCAGGCTCTACGCCCAGCACAGAGCCTGACATTAGACTCTATCTCACAACCCTGAGATCATGACCTGAGCTGAAATCAAGAGTCAAATGCTTAACTGACTCAGCCACCCAGACACCTCCACAGGCATATACAATGAGTTTTCTCAGAAAGTTGAGAGATTATTAAGGAAAAAAATATTGAACAATCACAGATTTTAGAACTGGAAGATCTTCGAAAGACTACCTGTGTTGCTCCAAAGCTGCCCTAACTTGTCTTCCTGGAACCTGTGACTATGTTACATTACTTGGCAAAATGGCCATCGTAGATGTGGTTAAGCATTTAGACCTTGAGATAGGGAAATAGCCTGGATTATCCAAGTCTGTCCATTCTAATCTCATGAGACCTTAAAATGAGAAAATCTTTCATGTATCCCATATAGGGATGGGATAAAACAAGAAACAGTAGAGATTCAAAGCTTGTGATGCATTTGGCCAGGCTTTGCTAGTTCTAAAGATGGTGGAAGGAGGACACAAGCTAAGGCACCTGGTGGAAAATAGAGAATGACACTTAGCTGACAGCCCACAAGGAATAAGGGACTTTAGTCCTACAACAGCAAGGAACTGAACTCTGCCGATCATCTGAGCGGACAAAGAAAGAGGTTTTCCCCTAGAGCTTACAGAAAGGAATGCAGCCCTCTAACTCACTTCCTTTTGACCCGTATCTGACTTCTGACCTACATAATTATGAAATAGTAAGTTTGCATCATTTAATGCTTCTGAATTGGTGTTGACTTATTATGGAAGTAATAGAAAACTGATACACCAGTTGAAGAAAATCCTTTCACAAACAAATTATGTGTCCCTTCTGTATGTAAGGGATTATATCTTAGGTATGTTCAGTGAGATTTTTACATATAACATAGCTGGAAAAGATGGCAGTTAGGTCTGAAAAATTCCAGAATGACAAGTTTTCATCATGGGTTTTATGGTCCTTTGGAAAAAAGATTCCAATTCTCTATCATTAATAAATTCTAGGAAATAAAATTCTTATTAGAAAAGCTTAAGACTCAGTAAGAAGGATTTTGATTTTGTATAACTGAATTTTTCATAAAATTATAGACTTTTGAGCTGGAGGCAAATTTAAAGATAATCATAATCAACTCTAATTTTACATAAAGGGATGCCGAGGTATGGGAATTGTATATGCAAACTTTAGTTTTCCAATCTGAGGAAAGATTTTGGGGATAGGTTTTCATATTCAAGAACCTACTTTACCTTGGCGTTCATACTTATTTATGTTCAATCATCAGGTCATATGGAGAGCTACGACATCAGCTTCATAAGTGGCTTCTCAGCCCATGAATCTATGGCCTGTTTAAAGAATCAAATGCTAAAGGAAAGTGTGAACCCGAATTCCACCAGAGAAAGCTATTGTAATGATTTATTATGAATATGATTCATTATATCATCACTAAGATGGGAACAACAACATGTATTACAAGGGCTACATGGCCTGCACTTCTCACACCATATTTTAGGAACCTTAAACCCAAATTGTGACAGGTATGTATAAAGAGAATTGATTTAAGCTCTCTTAAAAATGCAAATGCAGTCATAACTTTAAGTCTGCACATATATTCCACCACTGACTTGGACTTCTAAATAATTCCAATTTTTATTCAAACCTTTATTTATGGAATTCCCATACTTATTTTATATAAGGGGTACAGTTTTGTCATTGGATACCCAAATGCATTCGCAGAAAACTTATATGTCATCTTTGACATATAATAAAATCTTTATAGAATAACAATGGAAAGCCAAGTGGTTATCAATGTACATTTTTTTTTTGTCTTAGTCTTCCTCCTATCATTGACAAACAAATCCAAAATTTATTCTTTCCTCCAGCTTACACATGGAATGAGTACTCAGGAAAGCTAGGGCTTGGAATTCCAATTCTAGGCTTCTTGAGCCTCATCATTATTCCCATTAATTAAGGTAGGTATTTGACATAAAACTAGATTGGAATCCAGTGATACATCACTTCCAAACTCATAACTGCAATCCTTTTTGAGAGAATTGGGTCAGGAAAAGTTCTTAATGATACTTTAGGTTCTAAGCCCTTGGTGTTATGGTCAAAGTCACTATAAGATTGCCTCCTGTTTGAGACAGTATTTCTCTTTGAATAGAAGACCTGTGTTTTTATTTTAAACTAATCATGGTGATTTATAGATGCTGTGAATTATCTCTGTAACAGAATTAGATAGTGACTTTATAGTGACACTTGATGCTTCTTAAATTTTCTAAAGTAGGCCATAAATCAGATAATCTCACAGAAATATTTAGTCCTTAGAATCACAGTCTTATGAAAAATATACTATAGAACTTGTTTATTCCTCTACTACTATTATTTATTTGTATAGTCAACTAGTTATCTAAATGTTCTGAGACAGATTGAGAGAGAGAGAGAGAGAGAGAGGGAGGAAGGGAGAGAGAACTCAGATTCTTCCAAAAGAGTGAGATCTATCATTTTTTGTGATTGGTAAATGAATTTAAAAGGCAATTTGCAGCTTGAGAAATTTTGATGTTGCTGGTGATTGTGGTGCCACTTAATGATGATGACAATGATTATGACAGCAGTAACAGCAGATATTATTCATGAAATGCCTGTGTTAGGCCAGGTTTCCCACACTTTATTTCATGTAATAAAAAATTCAGCAATGGGAAAATATGGTATAAAGGAATGGTATTGATTATGGAGATAAAACAAAGAAAATGATATCTAAATTACATTTAAAAAGTGAGACAACACAAATGCTAAAAATAATTCCTGAAGAAATATCTATTAATATAAAACTATATCAGCTTTGTTTCAAAAACAACATCATTGGTGAAGAGGAAAAGAAAAAGTAAAATCATATTAAATATTTTATCTAGAATGGAAGATATCAGGAGTAATGCATTTTTTAATGTAGTTTGGGAAATCATAGTTATAAAATTTATGATTATAATAATAGGAACACATGCATAATTTTAAAGTATTACTGAAGAGGCAAATTAGAGGATGAAAAAAAGTAAAAGAAGCACTAAAAGTAAATAAGATCAGGGCACCTGGGTGGCACAGTCAGTTAAGGAACTGACTCTTGGTTTCGGCTGGGGCCCTGATCTCAGGGTTGTGATCGAGCTCCATGCTGGGCTCCACGAATAACGTGGAGTCTGCTTAAGACTCTTTCTGCCCCTCTGCCCCCTCCCCTCACTCTCTCTAATATAAGTAAATAAATTTAAAAGAAAAAATAGTAGAAAGGAACTTGAGATGGAGTTGTGACAGAGTGGCAGGTTTAACATGTATCCTTCTGCCTTAAATAACTGAGAGGTAAAGACAGTAAGCACACATGGAGCACCTGTTTATGGGGTATTGGACAACACTGAGCTATGATGCTAGAGAGAAAGGAACTTCAGAGGGGACCTCCACATCCACCCTTGCTTTCTGTGGGGGTCACCAACAACTGTGATACAGGCATTAGAGCCTAGAGTCTGCTCCATATAGAAGATATGCAGGGGCTGGGGTTGCTGACCCCACCAGAATTTAGAAGAAAGGAAACCAGTGATGAAGGAGTTGCATGGATAAGCAGATCTAGAGCACTGCACAGGGTCCCCTTACAGGCTCTGCATGGACACCAACCTGTGTGTGTACTGGACAGACTTGTGACGCTGGGCAGAGAGGAGCTAATGGGGACAGTGAGGTGAATGCTTATTCTAGAAGTGTCACGTTGTTGGGAGAATATGGAAACACAAGTAGCCAGAGTGGAGATACTTCAGTGAACATCAGGACATTCTATTGTAACCTGAGAAAGGTGTTTAGAAGTAAGGCATCTCTAGGCCTTAAGAAAAGAATAGACTTGACCCTGCATAACAATGCCTGAAATCAAGGTTTGACAGCATCAAGCTGATTCGTCTGCTTGCCAGAACGGAACTTGATACAATCTAGATGGATGCAAGAAAATAAAAATACAGTACCTGCCTTCCTCAGGATAAAATTAAAAGTATTAGATACTGCTACTGATGAAAATAGGTGCCAAAATAGAGACTCGGAGATACCCACTGGAAGATTCTATGGCAAACAGAGATGTGTGAAGAGTGTATCAGTACCTCTAGGAGAATTAGTTCCTCTCTGTATCTCTCTCTGTCTCTGTCTGTCTGTCTCTCTCTCTCTCTCTCTCTCACACACACACACACACATACACACACACACACACAGCTTTTCATACACACACACAAGTAGTTTATTTCTTGTCAGTTACTTGGAAAATTTTCTAGTGATTTTTATAACTGGCTATTCAAACATAAATAACAACTTCTGCCTTTGTTGGTCTAAGGCCTAAATTCATAAATGGCCTGCAATATAGAAAACTTCTTAATTTTCTTATTCTAATCACTTTCTTATTGGAATAATTAGCGGGCTATGTAAAAAATAGTAATTTACCAAAAACCTAATAAGGTAGGTTTTGTTGTCTCATTTTGTTTTGTTTTAGTTTAGTCCTTTTGGGTCCTTCTGTTTCTCTGGCCATGATATTTTGTAAGAAAAATTAAACCCCCTTTATGATGTATTTTAATTTTCTCAGGTTATAGTTCACATTGATAATTAAATATAAATATGTAAGTATCCAAATTTATCCAACACAGTGTAAGAGTCCTGGGAACTTTGAAATACAGATGATAGGCAGGCTGGAGAAAGGATACACAGCCTTTTCCAACTGACTCAGAAATGACTGGACAATCACAGCTGTGCTTAACTGATCATTTTAAAGATCAGGGAAAATCAAACATTTTAGGATGAAGATATTGATTTAAATATGATATGTTTCAAAAGATAAATATTCAAACCTAGTCTTTCCTTGTCTTATTATTTATTCCCTTTTCTGGGATATGTGCTATTTTTGATGATGGTCAAATTTGGTTAATTACTACAGAAGGAATCGACATATAAGCAGTGACCCCTTTAGTACATTTTATTGTTCTTTCTTTGAGTTGAACTTAGGTGATGAGATTTTTTTTAAAAATCCAGTTACTTTGAACCCAAGTTTTCTTTATACTCTATTCCTCCCAGAAATCTAGGGAGAGATTGAATGATACACAAACATGTTTGCATGTTGTACATATGTGTGTGTTCATGTATATATTTGTATGTAAAGGGTTAGAGAGGTCGAAGAATGTAAATTTGTACTGGTAACAACTTTTCAACATATAAAACAGGAAAACATTTCTCGCCAAGACACCTGATTATTTCCTTTGTTTAAAATGTCAAAATCTTTATAAAGGGGTTACATATTCAGAGGATTCATTAATTGAAGGATCCTAGTGAAGTCTGATTATTTGTTAACATGTACTTTTTTAAAACAAATTTAGAAATCTTATCAAGTGCAAAAAAACAGATATACCTTGAAGTATGGTGGATTTGTGATCATAAACCATTCTGAAGGTCAAACTTTGCTTCCTGAGTCCATTTGGAAACGACTGTCTACTTCTCTACTCCTGTTGATAACTCTCTTAAGGAGACATCTCCAGGAAAAAAACAACAACAAAAGCGGAACAAAAGGAAGAACTGAAGAACTAAAAGTTTCAGTGAAGCCTCTACCTTGGGATTTGAAATAAAAACAGCAGTTTGTTGACTCCCTCATACTTCCATTAAACCTAAGTTACTCTGAACTTAATAAAGAGAAGCAGGTTAGGTAAAATACAAAAGCTTTCTGTCTTTATTTCTACCTTAAAATTAAATAGATTCACTTGTTAACCCAGCTTTGTACTCCCTGAAGTTCTATGTGAATTTTAATACTGACCTCTTTTATTTCTCTACAGTTAGAAGTAAAATATATAATATCTAACACTGTTGAACTATCATGGAAAATATATCAACAACAATATAACTGACAATTTTTGTAGCTCTGTGGAAATCATCTTCAAAATACTCCAAAATCGCTTTTTAATCTTAATCTTTTTAATTTGTATTCCACTATATTATACATATATATAGTGTAAATGTAGCCTTTTACATGAAAAATACTATGACATTTGAACTAAAAAAATTAATATATTTTAATTGATAATTATGCTTCAAAGTCGCAGGTCAATATACAACATACTTGTTTTTGAGAACTGAAAAGTTACCAACAGATAGTGGTTTTGCTATACTGTCTTATTAATATGAGACAGTATTATTTGATGGTTAATCATACCTTTAGAAAGATGAAATCCGATCTACTTTTTTAGGAAGTGGTTCATTTAAAGATAGTTTTTTTTTCTAGCTCTGTCCTAATTAACGCTTCTTCTAGTTCTGTCCTAATTAGAGGTAATATCATTTTCCAAAAACAAACAAATGAATAAGTAGATTACAAGTATAGATCAACCAAGGGAATAAAAAGAAAATACTGGTTTAGTAAATGATGAAAATTAAAATAACCGAGTTACTTTTTTGATGTAATTTAGTTACTTTGATATCAATCATTCATACTTAACCTGTTTGTTTGCTATATGTCAGTGAACTAACCCAGAGGTGCCAAAAATTACCATTGATCAATAGCTTGAAATTACAGCATTTGAACTTTAACCTTTAATTCTGCAATGGTGTACTCTGTATTTTATCATTATATTTCGTGGAATTATTTATTCTGGAAACAGACCAATATTGATCAGATCTTTGTAGGATTTTAAGAGTGAATCTTTTCTACTTATAGAGAGTTTAAGAATGGAAAGAAATTCTATTTGGATTAGAGTGAGCAGATGCCTCTTTATTTACAAAGAGGCTCATGGAGGGGACCAACCAAATATATAGTATGGAACATTCACATCCTTGGATATTTAATACTTTCTCATGATGCAATAGGGCAAAAGCAAATCAAGACTGCAGCTACTATAGTTCATTTCATTTGGAATAGTCTTTTGTAGTGGAAAGAGCACTGAATGTGTAGTGTCAAGATCAATAAGCTCCTTATCAATTTTTGTTTCATTTTGGTAAATCTATTAACTGATTAAAACTTCAGTTTGCTTAATTATAAATTAAGAGTGTTAACTTCCCTTTCTTTAAGATACCTTTTTTACTCTGAAATTGTAGGTCTCTTGTTAACAATTTATCATAGACACTTGAAACTACTGACTTGATTTTTTTAACTACTTTAAATAATCTTTCAAGTGCATATTATTTAGGTGACAATTTAGTGCAAATGCATATAAGCTTCCTCTCAGTTACTCTAACAATAGATACTTATAACCAAGTGGTAAATTAGTCCTCCTCTGCTCCTATACTAACATACGAGATCTTGCATGGAGAATGAAATGGTTGTTTTTCTCTCTAACCTACAAGAAAGAGGCTGAGTTCTAATTTTGGAGCTATGTTGGGAATCCTTAGAGGGCTTATCTTTACAACGCATGGATTACAAGGAAAATACATTTACAAATATATAAAGATCCCTAGTGTGGTGTACTTCAGAGACTATAACTTGAAACACAGAAGAGATTCCAGATAGAGACCTCCAGCTACACCAGAGATTTAGACATCTTTCTTTTCAAGTAGGATGATCAAAGGTCCAGGTTTACCCAAGACCAGTCTCAACCATATGCGAGATATTCCAGTGTAATACTTAATAGTGTCCCTTTTCATTCTCAAAAGTGTCCTTTTTGGTTGATAAAAAAATATTTCCAGGCTATCTCTAAGTGTGGGAGAGGAAGATCTCAGCAGGTTAAAAGAAACAATAAGAATAGGGGCATGCATAAATCGAAACCGCTTTATGCGTGTGGCAAAAGCCAATGGTCTCTGCCATTGGTCCCTACCGAAAATAGTACACGCTGAAAACAGCAATGATGGTGCATGAGAGCCAGGCCTGCGGAGGTCAGTTCTGTTCCCTGCAGTCGCCTGGTTAATGCTCCTCGGAGACCAGAGTGGACAGTCACCTGCACAGTTCCCTGCTCCCCTCTCATGATTGGTTTCTTGAGTTGTTTTATACCTTACATTCTACGGTAATAAAGCAACAGCCAACCTGCACTCAACCGGGGGCTTCACCTCAGCACCTGCACTTCGTAGCCATGTCAGATGGTGTAGCCCCCTCCGGCCTCTCTTCATCCCAAGATCTTAGACTCTGAGTAATCATTTCATCTCTCATCCAAGTGTGCTACTCAGCATCTAAGTAATTTAGGGGAAGTTATTTCCATCATGTTTTTAATAAATCATTTCATAATATGCCTAATATCCCATATTAAAATATTCGCTTTTACATCATACTTAAACCCCACAGACCTCATGTAAACTCCTTTTCAATTGTTCTGTTTAGTTTTTTATTCTGATTCTTTATGATTATACTGTTACAAAACTGATGTTTGCATTTTCCTTTTCAGTTTTTGGCAATAATAAAATAAATGAAATGTCTAATTTATTCCTAGAACAATGTTAAATCTATAAACTTCACAACCTACAAGATATATAAAATTAAGTTTCCTTGAGAGTTTTATTAATACATTCTAGTAATATTGTTTTAAAAAGAACATGTGTTTCTGTCCAAATTATGTTTACTGAATTTTCTATTTTCTTAAAAACTGGATGGAAAGGCCATTAACTGGTTGTTCTCCCACCACTGTCCATTCAATATATTAAAAAAAATATTTAGAAAATAAAAACCAGATGGAAAGGCTCTGAAAGCTACTTTTTTATTTTTACTTACTTTTTAAAATTATTATTATTTTTTATTTTAGATAGTGAGAGTAGAGTGCCTGTACACAAGCAGGGGAAGGAGAAGAGCAGATGGAGAGGGAGAGAATCTCAAGCAGACTCTCTGCGCAGACTCTGATGACCCTGAGATCATAACCTGAGCTGAAATCAAGAGTTAGAAGCTCAGCTGAGCCACCCAGATGCCCCTAAACGGCACTTTAGATACATCTAACTTGACAATATTCAGCAAATATATGCATTATTAGGTAGAGTGGATTAGAAATATCCCATGAAAAACTAAAACGACAGGTTTCCATGAAGATAGGGCATCCCTGCTATATAAAATCTATTAATTAACAACTTCTTTTTGTCTTCTAATGTTAGAGTTACATGACTTTGCTACTATGGCATCAGACTTTTCCAATTGTCTAGACACAAATGGTTCTAATGTGTTTTGGCACAAAAGAAGGTATAGTGGCTAAAAGCTTAACATTGGAGTTGAGAGAATTAATTCAAATCTTGGCTCACTTGCTTTTAAGCTATTTGGTTTTGTGTATGTTATAAAAAAATCTTCATATGGTCAATTTCCTCATGCTTAAAATATAAGTGATAATGATGATAATAATAACCAGCCTCACAGGGACACTGTAAAACAAATGAGATACCAAATGTAATTTACTGGACATATTCTCTGAGACAGGTTATTAGCTAATAAATAGTAGTCATATTGTTGATAACTGAGACGTTCTAGGCTCTGAAAAAAAAAATGAAACATTTTAAAGCCAGGCTTCTTGGGAAGGGGATGAAGAGACAGAGCACAAAGGATCTTCAAGACCATGGAATATTCTGTAGGAGTCTATAATGGTGGATCTATGTCATTATACATTTCTCTGAATCCACGGAATGTCTAACACCATGAGTGACCTATAATGTGAACTATGGACTTTCGTGATTTGTCAACGTAGGTTTATCAAATATACCACTGTGGTAGGGGATGTTGATAATGGAGAAAGTATGCATATGTGGGGGCAGGTTATAGATGGAAATCTCTATACTTTCCTCTCAGTTTTGTTGAAAACCTAAAAGTGCTCTAAAAAGAAAAGATACTAAATAAAAAACAATAGTTGCATACTAATATGCTTTCATTAAGTAGCAAGGAAGTTGGAATTGGAAAGTAAATTTATGGAGTGGTTTCATAAAGAAAGAAGGGACACAAATTTTGTAAAAAATTAACAGTAGCTTTTAAAATAAGTATAAATATTAAATATAATGATGCTTCTTTTACTATATTGAAAAGAATATGATCTTTATGAATGTCCAACAAAATATTTAGAGCTACAATTGTACATTCTTAACTTCTTTGATTTGTGTTGCTAATTTAAATAATATAGTTATGAATATCATATTTATACTTAGTTTTTGAGTATGTTTACATACTAAAGTATTTTAACATATGTTTCAGTATTATATATTTAGCGTATACCACTGGTGTACACTTCTTACTATCCCTACTATTGTAGGAATTACTGTATAATTTTGTAAATATAGGCCTTGACTTTGCAGTTTATAGAAGTAGGTAATGTGACAGTGCTTGAAATATATCAGCAAACAAAATAATACAATCTCTGTATATATCACCCAAAGTATGTATATTCATATTAATTATCTCAGTTATACTTTGGTATCATCAGTATATACCATTAATTTTTAAAAACATATTTGATTGTTTTATAAATAATACACTTTACATCGGAAGTATCATTATCTGCCTGTAAAATTTGAAAGTGGGTTTATTATTGTACTTCTTCACATGACACTGAAAACCCTATTTGAAAATGTAATATTGAATCTCCAGCCAACAAATGCTATAGGGAAATTGCTCTGATTAGTACTGGGCTTTTGAACTCAACTGATTTTTTCTATATAGGGCACTGCAAAGGAAAGAAAACATGCAGTACCAAGTACTGTTCTGACAGTCTGAATAAGAAAACATAATAGAAGTTATTAATGGTGTCAATCACATGAATCATTAGTTTAGTTCTTCTTAGCCTGCAGCCTCAAAGTACTCATTTCTCATATAACTTAATCTGCTCCCAAAATGACATTATCGTGAATACATTTAACCCCACAGAGAAAGTATTTCCTTTCCTTCTACAAAGTTTTATTTATCCAATGTGATGGCAGAAACAAAAATAGGTAGAGCCAGCAAGTTTATTTTTTTATTTTTATTTTTTTTAAGATTTTATTCATTTATTCGAGAGAGAGAGAGAGAGAGAGAGGCAGAGACACAGGCAGAGGGAGAAGCAGGCTCCATGCAGGGAGCCCGACATGGGACTCGATCCCAGGTCTCCAGGCTCAGGCCCTGGGCTGAAGGCGCCAAACTACTGAGCCACCCAGGGATCCCCTGAGCTAGCAAGTTTTTGTTTTTTGTTTTTTTTTTCGCTAGCAAGTTTAAAAGTGAAATTATCCAAACCTATTCAACAACATATAATAGGTTAAGTATAAAAAATAGAGCTTTGTTGAGCAAATTAAGAAATTGATGAATTGTACATATACTTGCATATTATTATTATAATTAATAATATAATAATAATTAAAACACCAGTTCTAGGCATGTTAAATGTGGGTTACATTTGCCATGCAATTAAAGTGTAGGATCGTTGACATTACTATTTTTGGCTCTCATCTTGTTCTGTTTACTAGGTGACCTCTCTTGGGGCTACAAGTTCCAGGCCCCTTGGAGATTAATATACATACTTTAGAAATGCCTACCAAACATAGGATCAGGGCAGGAATGTTCTGGCATCCCATGACTCTGTTAGAGAAAACAAACCTAGTCTTTCCCCTTCCTGATGCACGGGTGGTGCCACAAGATCTAATTAAAGAATGGCTTTAGAATCTCTAGTGGAGTCACTATTCCTGTTATGGTCAGTCTTTTTAAATAAAAAACTTTTGAATTTGTTGATATTCTCTGCTTTATGTTATCACTGGTTTATTTTCTTAATTTACTTTTCTCATAAAGGTTAGATTTTTTTTTATTTTCTAAAAAATTAACATATTTAATATCAAGAAAAAATTGAATAACACAGTAAGACACTCAGGTACTAGATTTTTACTTACGATGTCTAGAGATGGTGGGGCACCTGGGTGGCTTAGTTGGTTAAGCATCTGACTTTTGATTTTGGCTCAGGTCACGAACTCAGGTTTGTGAGATAGAGCCCTGCATTGGGCTTTGTGTTGGGGGCAGGGGGCGGGGAGCCTGCTTAAAACTCCCTAGCTCCCTCACCCTCTACCCCTCCCCCCAAATGCCTAGAGATAACTAGGAACTTTTGAGAGCATTTTACCTTTCTTTTAACTTTTTATGTAAGTTCTAGTTAGTTAACATATGGTGTAATACTGGTTTCAGGGGTAAAATCTAGTGATTAATCGCTTACATATAATACCCAGTGCCCATCTCAACAACTGCCCCATTACTACCTGTCTTGTTTAGCCCATCCCCCACTCACCTTCCTCCAGCAACCCTCAGTTTGTTCTCTATAATTCAGTGTCTTACGGTTTGCCTCCTTCTCTCTTTTTTTTCCTCCTTCCCCTATGTTCCTCTGTTTTTGTTGTTGTTGTTGTTGTTGTTGTTGTTTGTTTTGTTTTTTGTTCTTGGCTAGGTACAGTATACTTTATTGACGGTACATAACAAGATAGGACTCCCTAAGTTCCTCTCCCTCCTCAGGGGGTCTAGGAGGAGTGGAGGTCATGAGATTCTCAGTGTGTTGTGGGATGAGTTAGGGCCAGCACTCCCCAGCAGTTGCCGGGCTCTCTCTTCCTCTTTCTCTCATCTATTTGTTTCTTAAATTCTACATATGAGTGAAATCATATGGTATTTGTCTTTCTCTGACTCATTTCACTTAGGATAATATACTCTAGCTCCATCCACATTATTGCAAATGGTAAGATTTCATTCTTTCTGATGAATGAGTAATATTCTATTGTGTGTATGTGCTTCTATGTATACGTATATGTATGTATATTCATTCATCATTTGATGGATACTTGGACTGTTCCTTAATTTGGCTATTATTGATAATGATGCTATAAACACTGGGACACCTTTGCCCATTCCAATCTGTATTTTTGTATCCTTTGGGTAAATACCTAGCAGTGCAATTTTTTTTTTATTTGCACATTCCGGTTTATTATAGCAGCATGATTCACAATAGCCAAAAGGTGGAAGTAACCCAAGTGCCTGTCGATGGATGAATGCATAAACAAATTGTGACATATGCAGACAATGGAATCTTAAATATTATTCAACTTTAAAAAATATATTATTCAACTTTAAAAGAGAAGGAAATTCTGACATATGCTCCAACATGGATGAACCTAGAGGATGTTAAGTAAGACAGACACAGAAGGCTAACTACTGTATATAACCACTCATCTGAAGTCTCTAGAAGAGATGTGTGGAGGCAGGAAGTAGAATGGTGGGTGCCTTCCAGAGGAGGAGTTTGTGTTTAATGGGGGCAGTTTTTGTTTGGGAAGAAGAAATAGTTCTGAAAATGGAGGTGGTAATGGGTGTACAAAAGTGTGAATAATGTAAATGTCACTGACCTGTATACTTAAAAATGATTTGGGTGGTATTTTTTATGTGTATTTTACAGCGATATGTTGTGTACAGCGATATGTTGTGTTTTTTTTATTTTTAAGATTTTATTTATTCATGAGATACACAGAGAGGCAGAGGGAGAAGCAGGCTCCGTGCAGGGAGCCCGATGCAGGGCTCAATCCTGGAACCGTGGGATCATGCCCTGAGCCAAAGGCAGCCACTCAACCGCTGAGCCACCCAGACGTCCCTACAGCGATATGTTTTTTAAAAGATTTTATTTATGGGGCACCTGAGTGGATCAGTCTGTTAAGTATCTGCCTTCAGCTCAGGTCTTGATCCCGAAGTCCCGGGATCCAGCCCCACATCAGGCTCCCTGCTCAGTGGAGAGTCTGCTTCTCTCTCTCTCTCCCTCTGCAGTTTTTTTTTTTTGTCACTTTTCAAGGAACCTCCATATTGTTTTCCAGAGTAGCCGCCTCAGTTTGCATTCCCACCAACAGTGTAAGAGGGTTCCCCTTTCTCCACATCTTTGCAACATCTGTTGTTTCCTGGCTTGTTAATTTTAGTCATTCTGACAGGTATATGAGGTGATATCTTACCATGGCTTTGATTTGTATTTTCCTGATGATGAGTGATATTAAGCATCTTTTCATGTGTCTGTTAGCCATCTGGATGTCTTCTTTGGAAAAATGTCTATTTATGTCTTCCCATTTCTTAACTGGATTATTTGTTTTTTGGGGGCGTTGAGTTTGATAAGTTCTTTATTGATTTTGGATACTAATGCTTTAGCAGATACGTCATTTGCAAATAGCTTCTCCCATTCTGTAGGTTGTTTTTTAGTTTTGTTGATTGTTCCCTTCACTGTGCAGAAGCTTTTTATCTTGATGAAGTTCCAATGTTCATTTTTGCTTTTGTTTCTCTAGCCTCAGGAGACCTGTCTAAGTAAAAATCTGCTAAGGCCGAAGTCAGAGAGGTTTCCGCCTATATTCTCCTCTAGGACTTTGACGGACTCCTGTCTCACATTTAGGCCTTCCGTCCATTTTGAATTTATTTTCGTGTATGGCGTAAGAAAGTGGTCCAGTTTCATTTTTCTGCATGTTGTCCAGTTTTCCCAACACCATTTGTTGAAAAGACTATCTTTTTTTCCATTGGATATCCTTCCTGTTCTGTTAAAGATGAGTTGACCATATAGTTGTGGGTCCATTTCTGGGTTTTCTATTCTGTGCCATTGATCTAGGTGTCCATTTTTGTGCCAGTACCATAGTGTCTTGATGACTGCAGCTTTGTAACATAGCTTGAAAATGTGTTGCCTCCAGCTATGCTTTCCTTTTTCAAGATTGCTGTGGCTCCTCAGGGTCTTTTGTGGTTCCACACAAATTTTAAGACTGTTCCAGCTCTGTTCAAAATGCTGGTGGTAATGATAGGGGTTGCATTAAATGTGTAGATTACTTTGGGTAGTATAGACATTTTAACATTGCTTCCAATCCATAAGCATGGACTGTTTTTCCCTTTCTAATATTTTCAATTTCTTTCATAAATGTTCTATGGTGTTCAGAATACAGATCTTTTACCTTTGTGGTTAGGTTTATTCCTAGGTATCTCATGGGTTTTAGTGCAGTTGTAAATGGAACTGACTCCTTGATTTCTCTTTCTGCTCTACTTCATTATACATACAGAAATGCAATCAGGTTTCTCTATGTTGATTTTGTATCCTGTAACTTTGCTGAATTCATGTATCGGTTCTAGCAAGTTTTTGGTGGTGTCTTTTGGGTCTTCTACAGAGTATCAAGTCTCCTGCGAATAGCATTAACTTTGACTTCTCCCTTGCCATTTAGATATTTTTATTTCTTTCTGTTTGATTGCTGAGGCTAGGACTTCCAGTACCATATGAAACAACAGTGGTGAGAGTGTACATCCCTGTCTTTCTACTGACCTTCAAGGAGAAGCGGTCAGTTTTTCCCCACTGAGGATGATATTAGCAGTGGTCTTTCATATTAGGCCTAATATATTTGAAATATGTTCCCTCTATCGGGTTTACTATAATATTTGATATATGCCCCTAAAAAAAATCAGTTTATCCATCCATCTCCATCCACACTGCTTGTCTGTATGTTTTCCATTTAACTTTTACTAAGCTATAGAGTACCTTTGGGTTCTAAATTTTATTTACTCAATACAGGCTTTCAGAGCACTGCATGTTTTGATGTGCATCTTTACTTGTTTCTATGTTTTAAATACATGTCCGCCATATCCTACCTTCTTACCTTTCTAGTCTTTTTTCATTCTTTATTTTGCTCATTTTGTCATTTCTTTCACATTTTATTATTCATCATATTCGTCACTCTCATGAAAATGTTGTTTAACTTCTTTCTCAAACTTTTTGAAGTTCCAAAACAACAGTTTTTCTCTATTGTTATTGATTTCTGATCCTATCACAACTATTCCTATCTTGTTATTGATTCTCTAACTCTATTGAATACTAGTTCATTTGTGTTCAAATAAAGTCAAAATTTCTGTTCAAATAAAATTTGAAGTTATAAACTTTTTTCTATGCTCTGCTTTAGCTGTCCCACACAAATTTTAACAACATGCATAGATCTGTCACTTATGATTTCTCCTGTGACTTCCTCTTTAAATAAATGTTTTATTTCTACACCAGTAGGACTTTTAAGAAAGATTTCTGTTAGTGGATTTTTAATTTTACTTTCCCATAATTAGAAAGTATTTTGTTAATACTTTAAACCTCAAAGTAATTTAAGAAAATTAATTTTGGAAACTTCACTCTACAATGTACTATTACAAAATTTAAATACTTATTGACATTTAAAATGCACACATACTCATGTATGTTTAGAAAATTATTATGAAAAATATATTGCAATATCTTAACAGAGTCCATTGCATTCCTACACAACCTAAGGCTTTAGTACTTTAAATCTTATATTTTATTTTATTTAGTAAATTTCAATTATTCATCATAACTTTAAAAATTGTACAATATGTTTCTATTACACTGGAATGGTCATCATACTCTTCAGTAGATTATGGTTTTTGTCCTTTTTTGGTTTGGTTTGGTTTAAGATTATGCTGTATCTCTGGATGCAACTAAAGAGAAAATATGAATTTATTAACATACAGTTTTGAGACAAATTATGGGATGTACCAATTGTGAAATTCACAAATCATACTTCTTTCTTTCTTAGTAGTTTTTTAGTTGGAGGAATTGGTATTAATGCTGATTTATGTCTTAAATTTTTTGTAGACATCATAACTTTGTATAGCCTCAGAGAAGGTTTTAATCTCTGATAATTTCAAAGACATTATATTCATTAAATATTTACTTCTTCATCATCTTACCAATTATATTAATATCCACAACATCTTGCCAAATAGTACTAAGAAGTAAATGTAAAAGTGAATTCTTTAAAAAGTATAAACATCTTGCATTCTAGATTTCTTATCTTTACTCATATCACCATTTTTAAATGTATATTTCCTTTAACTGAATTATGAATGATAACATAGCATCAACTTGCCTTTAAATTTAGAGGTTTCTAAGAATGTTATCATAAAATATGTTTTGTTTTACTTGAAGTTTGAGGCCATGAATGCCTATCATACATTTTATACTGGTCATAGAGAATAAAATATTATGTACTCAGTAACAGAAAAATATTCTACATCTATCTATCTAGGCAGCTAACTACCATCTACTAACTTCAACAGCCTTACTAAGACTTTGCCTCTGTTAGAATCTTACAGAAGCAATATTAATATAATTTAAATTTGCATAAATATTTCTCCAAAGTTATTTCAGAAACTTTCCATTGGATGTTTACATAGCTGCTGCTTTCTGCACAGTCGTGGAGCATATTCCAGCATTGCCCTTTGAATTAATACTACAGAATGTTTAGTTCATATGATACACAAATGATTCACAATGTGCAAACAGTTGAACTACTTCACAGTAATTCACAATGATTCTTTTTTTTAAACCACTTTATTAAGGTATGATTAATGTGTAAAGTGCTGTTCATATTTAATGCATAAAACTTGAAGAGTCTGGGGACACAATGATTCTTTCTTTCTTTATTTTTTTTCACAATGATTCTCTAAACTAAGATTTTTACTTTGTTTAAAGTTACCTGTGGCACCTGCGTCTGCCTTCAGCTCAGGTCATGATCCCAGCATCCTGGAATGGAGCCCTTTGTGGGGCTCCCTATTCCGCAGTAAGTCTGTTTCTCCCTCCCCCTCTTCTTGAGCTCTCGCTCCTTCTCTCTCACTCCCTCTCAAAATCTTTTAAAAAGTTATCTAACTTCTCTTGCAAGCTGTAAGAACCCAAATTTAGTGCGGTCCACAGATAGTCCCCAGGATAATTTTTTTCTGGTTAATTATTATACTTATTTAGACCATTATACTAAAAAGTCAGGGATATGGGCTTTTGCTTATTGTGTATAAAATGGCACTGTTCTATTTCCATTGACAACACTTCTGAACAACTATCTCTTAAACATATGTCTGAGTTACAGCAGATTTTGGTGACATAATAAATGAATTCATTTTTAAATTATATATTTTTTTCTTCTAAACAACATTGGACTCCTATATATCTAAAAGCAGTCAAGGTATCTGGCATAGTAGAAATATGAATAAGCTTGAATTCCTGACAAGCCTTCAAAAAAGTCATTCAAGTAACAACAGTCTTTTTAAGACTTAACTATAATGCAATTGTGACTCTTTTATAACTAACATAATTGTACCTTTTAGTTTGGCTGAGGGGGTTATATTTATTTGTACTGGATTTTTTCATTTTTAACTAAGCATTTTTAGTAAATGCTTACACTAAAATAACTAGGTTGAGCTTAAGAGAGTTACTACTCTCACAGCTTCACTATAGTAATTTAATACACAAAGAATTTTGATTTTCACATTTGAAAACAATGAAAGATGATTGATAATAAGCTTTTTCTCTTTTCCCAAACCCTTACATATGTGACATCCCAAAAGCCACCATTTAAAGGACAGCATGTGGGGTAGTCACAGTCAAAAGAAGGTACAACTGGACATGAGAAACTTGAAGCATCTGTTTTTAGTTTTAGGTGCTGGTAAGAGAAGTCTTTCATTATGCCGTAGTCCCTGTGATCATATGATGTAGAGCTCATGCTGTGATCTGTGTGATATATGGAGCATGTCAAGCTACCTGTTACTGGTTCAAGGGAAAAATGGGAAAATACATGTAAAGTAAGTGAGGGAATGGAAGCTGTGCAGTCCTGCCTTTTATACTGTGGCATGATTTGAATATCCTCGTTAAGAGTGGACTCATCATTTCTTATACAGTAGAGGTCTCTATTTACTGATTTTAATGTTTAATACTGATTTTTTTTTTTTACCAAAAAACCCATCTACAGAAATAAACTCACAAAGAGGCCATCAGCCAAACAAACAAGCCAAAATAAGAGAAGCAGAATAAAGTAAAAAGCTATTACCCAACTTCCACTTAATCAACACTTAATCAAAATTCATTCATTTGTGGAATTTAAGAAATGAAACAGATGAACATGGGGAAGGAAGAAAAAATAAAATAAGAGAAAAAGAGAGAGCGAAGCAAACCATAATAGACTCTTAAATATAAGAAACAAACCGAGGCATGTTTGGGAGAGGTAGGTGGGAGGAGGGGGTAACTGGGTGATGGACATTAAGGAGGGCATGTGATGTAATGAGCACTGGGTGTTATATGCAACTGATGAATCACTGGGTTATTCATAACATCTATATGTTAATTAAATTGAATTTAAATAAAAAACTTTAAAACAGAAAATTCATAGATTCACTCTATTGAAAATAAGGAGAAAGCTTAACTTTCATAGCTTCTATTTCCTCTACCCCCACAATTTGAAGAATATCTTTACCAAGAGTTAGTTTTATTTGTACTCAAACCAATTAATGGTTATTTATGAAATTTTATTAAATAAAAGTGTTAAGAAATATGGCTTAAATAAGAACAGCTCTTTATGTCAATACTGAATTAAATAATTATGAAGATATGGTAAGATCATGCTACCAAAATAATATTAATTTGTGTATTGCCAAGGCAAATTTAAGAATTGGAGAAAAGTGGTCCTAAAAATATAAAGTTCACAATTAGTCTAAGTTTCCATGCTGTTAAAAAACGGAAAAGAAAAGCAATAACCAATATTTCATGTGAATAGCTTATGTAATAAGGAATACAAAATTCCATTTCGTGATTGGATTGTTTGTTTCTTTGGTGTTGAGTTTAATAAGTTCTTTATAGATCTTGGAAACTAGCCCTTTATCTGATATGTCATTTGCAAATATCTTCTCCCATTCTGTAGGTTGTCTTTGACAAACACCAAAAACATTTTCAAGGAAGAGCCTTAAGTAAAAAAAAATCTTCAAATGTATGCAAAGTACCTATATCATTTATGTTTCCAGAACTTTGAAGATAATATTCCATAGACTACATCAAACTATAAAGCTCTGCACAGTAAAAGAAACAATCAACAATATAAAGGCAACATATGTGGTTTACAAACCACACCTCTGATAAGAGGCTAATGTCCAAAATATATAAGGAACTCATATAACAGAATAATAATAATAATAATAATAATAATAATAATAATAATAATTCAATTAAAATGGCCAAAAGACTTGTACAGTTTATTCACAGAAGATATTCAAATGGCCAACAGGTATGCGAAAAAGTATTCAATATCACTGATTATTAGGGAAATGCAAATTAAAACCACAATGATGGGACACCTGGGTGGCTCAGCAGTTGAGCGTCTGCCTGTGGTCTGGAGACCCAGGATCGAGTCCCACATCAGTCTCCCTGCAGGGAACCTGCTTCACTCTCTGTCTGTATCTCTGCCTCTCTCTCTCTCTGTCTCTCATGAATAAATAAATTAAAAATAAAAAAATAAAAAATAAAACCACAATGAGATATTACTTCACACCTGTTAGAATGGCTATCATTAAAAAGACAAGAGATCGCAAATGCTGGCAAAAATGTGGACAAAAGCAAACTTTTGTGCACTCTTGTAGTAATGTAAATTGATAAAGCCACCATGGAAAATAGAAGGAAGTTCGTCAAAAAATTAAAATAAAACTACCATGTTATTCAGCCATTTTACTTCTATGTATATATATCTGAAGCAAATGAAACCACCATTCATTTCATTTTGCTTATTTTTTTTTCATTTTGCTTATTTTTTAAATATTTATTTATTTATTCATGATAAACACACACACACACAGAGAAAGAGAGAGGCAGAGACACAGGCAGAGGGAGAAGCAGGCCCCATGCAGGGAGCTGGACGTGGGACTCGATCCCAGGTCTCCAGGATCACACCCTGGGCTGAAGGCAGCGCTAAACCACTGAGCCACCCGGGGATCCCCTTCATTTTGTTCCAAAGAGATATTTGCACCTCCACAGTTCTTGCAGCTATTTATAACAGCTAAGACACAGAAACAACCTAAGTGTCTGTCTATAGATAAATGGATAAAAAAAAATGTGGTGTATGTACACAAAAGGATACTATTCAATCATAAAAAGCAAGGAAATCTTGCCATTTGCAAACATATGGCTGGACCTGAGAGTATTATGCTAAGTGAAATAAGTCAGACAAGGAAAGACAAATACTGTATATGATGACACTTACATGTGTTGTAAAAGAAAAACAAAACAAAACACTAATAGAAATAGAGATCAGATCTGTAGTTACTCAAGATGTGGATGTGGAGTGGAGGTATAAGTGCAGGTGTTCAAAAAGTACAAACTACCATTTATAAGATATGTAAGTACTGGCAACATAATGTACATTACATTGATTATAAATATGATGACTAAAGTTAACAATATTATATGGTATACTTGGAAGAGGCTAAGAGAGTAAATGTTAAGAGTTCTGTCACTAGAGAAAAACTGTAACTATGTAGATGGATGTTACCTAATTTTATTGTGATTATCATCTTGCAATTCATATATATATGTTCATATATATATGTTAATATATATATTAACATTATATTGAATACCTTAAATTTATAAATGTTACATGGTAATGGTAATCTCAATAAAATTGGAGGGAAAAAGAGAGATAGTGTCCTTATCTTCTTGATTTCATTGCTCCTCAAGAAAATAACCTGCCATTTATATGATATTATCTCATATGAAATCTTTCCCTCTCTCTCCCCACATCATGGCCTTGAAGACTTTCATCTTTATGTTTTGCTTCCGTTATTGTGACCATATGATGCGGAAGGTGATTTTGTTTGTATTTATCTTGCCTCAAACTTGATGACCTGCCTGAACTGTAACTTTTAAATTTTTCATGAACTTTGAAAAAATATCGGCCATTGTTTGTTCAAGTATAATATTCCATTTTGTCTCAGTCTTTTCATAGGAGTCCAATTAAATATGCTGAAATTACTGAAATTGCCTTGAAGTCACTAAGGCTCTCTTTATTATTTTCAATCTTTATTCTCACTTCTCTTTCCTATGTATTGTACAATTTGTGCTGAGCTGTTATTAATTTTTTAAAAAAAATATTTATTTATTCATGAGAGATATGGAGAGAGAGAGAGGCAGAGACACATGCAGAGGGAGAAGCAGGCTCCATGCTGGGAGCCCGATGTGGGACTCGATCCCGGGACCCCGGGGTCATGACATTGTTCTTTTATTATAGGAATCCAATACTCAATAAATACATAAGACTATTTTAAAGAGAACCATAATATGATAGAGGGTTAGCAAAAATAAATCAAAAAGGGGTATGCCAGGAAAAATTCTTCACGGAAGGGAATAGGGCCCCTTTATATTTATTCACTAAGTTGCAATCAGTAAAGTTCAGTGTTTACAGTGGATTGGAGGAATTCTTAATATGGTAGCTCTGTCCTTGCAAAATCCGCGTATAACAGTTATTGCAAAAACCCAGGACTTAGGGCAGTAAATGTAAAACAATTTTATTTTTGCTTCGGCTATTCCTTCAGGCCACTAATTTGTCTAGTTTGATATTGCCTCCAAAGATAAAAAGATCAGTCCTCAAGACTTTTCTAATCTCTTTTATTTTAAAATGAAAATAAGTAAACAAAGAAACAAAAATCTGTTTAAGTTCCTAAGCATAGTGTATGTTCAATATTTATTAAGTCCAGACCAGCCCTAGTAATCGAAACTATAGAGTTAAGAGTGAATTTTTCCCTTCCTCCACCAGCTCTAGCCATCTGTAGGCTGGTATCTGCAGTAGTTTGAACAACTTTTTTCCCTCTTTTCTTGGAGGAGGGTACCTTGCTGAAAGGTACATAAAGACAGGATGTGAATCCAGGCAGCCTGGTTTTAAAATCCATGAACTGAAGCACTACACAATGCTACCTATTTAAAAAGACTTGAAAGGATTTGCTTTAAAGTTTTTAGTAAGAGGGGTTTAAAATCTAATCCTGCCAAGTACTCTCCAAACTATTTATACCACTTTAAAATGTGCACTTTTAGTTTAGCCATGCAATTTCTTAATTCTTTAGCTCTGGTTTCACAAGAGATCATAGGCACACAAGAGTTTCCCCAAATTTTATAAATAAAATGGATTTGACAAAGAAATCATAGACACTTTGAAAATGGCAAGTAACTGAGAATTAGAGCTTGCCTAGGTTTTATGCGACTTGGTGCTAGAAAATCAAACCATTTTTTTAAAGAAGTAAAAATTATATTTCAAAATAAACATATAGAATACATAAGAATTGGTATGAGTTGCAAAAGAGGTTCAAATACAGGTTCCCTCACCTTTCAAAATTTTTCTTTTTTTTCCCCCCTTCCCTTCAATGAGTGGAGGATACTAGGTGATACTCTTACTAAATTTGAAGCTTAGCATTGATCAACTACCAATCTAGATTGAATGCTTACATATCTGTTTCAACTTTCTGTCTAGCTACAGAAATGTCAGTTTGGACTGGCAATCCTACAGCACAAAATCTCGAGCCTACTGCTGCTTTCCACTTACTGCTTCTCACCCATTCTGCATTGCTCAAGGCCTTAAGCACTAACTATTATAAGAACTGACAAGCAAGATGCTACCAGACATGAAGCAACCAACGAACAGAATTACTTTTATGAATATATGCTTTTTTATCACAGATTTCCTTGTCTTCTTATTTGCATAATTTAAGATAGGCCCATTATGATATTTGTTTTCTAGTTTTCAAATGAAATTCCAAAAGCTGGGAGATCACACATAGCCTTGTCAAATTCAGTAGAATATAGAATACAAAATATGGGGCACATCTTATACCAAAAAGTTTTATGCCAGGAAATGATGAAGCAGGGAGCAAATACTTCTAAGTAACACGAAGATTGCTATTTATTTTATAGCTCATTATTCTTAAGAATTATATAAATCACTTTTAATTTGATAATTTTGAAAGAACATTATAAGTAAGATCTATGAAACAAAAGGAGTGTTCCACTTATGGGTTCAAAAGTGTACAGAATATTTAATAAACACTGATAAGATAGAAAGACTTTTTCATAAGAAGGAAAACTTATTTTCCAGTCAATAATAAGAAAAAATGCTCACACCCTCTTGAAATATACTGAAACAGAGACTTTACTTGCTTAATAAAAAAACTGAATTTGTTTCTGCTAATAATATTGTACAACATAGAGAAGTAGAAAGTAACTCAACAAGGGAATAAAAAAGAAAATAGAATTTGTTAATATAGGACCACAAGAAGATACACACCCGATAAGCAAGTAAGTAAAAGATCACATAGCAAATAAAAGGATTAAATAATGGCATACTTTGAAAGTATAAATCCATAAATCTGCATTCAGTCACAGTCCATATATTATTCTTTTATTTCCAATACTATCAAACTAAGAATACAAATAATAATTTGTAGAAGAGTCTACAGCATCCCATTTGCCTTGCTTCAATTGCTTGAGAATGCAAATATGTAAGAAATGGAAATTGAAAAGAGAATATAAAAGTTTAATCTACAAACACTATCAAAGAGAAAAGCTACGAAGTTATCATAAATCAAAAATTAAAATTAATGAAAACAAGTTAAAAAACCCAGCAACACAATCCAATGGCATATAATTCAAAGCAAGTCATTGTATAAAACATTTTAAAATTATATGTGTGTGTAAAGAAAGCTTAGCTAGAAATAAAAGTCAAATATATTTCAGTGAACTTTGGCAATGTATTTATTACTCTAGAGATGGAAGTAGTGAGATTTATTTGTTATTATTTATTTCACTCTTTTGACACCCTAAAAGATGAAACTGACCTTGCCATGAGCAAACATTAGAAGTACTAGAAATACTCATTGTTTGCTGGCTAGGGAAGAAACATTACTAGCACTTTCAATGCCATTTTTTATTTTGTTTTATTATGTTTCATCATATTGTGTTTAAAAGAGAGGGTTTTATACTGCAAGGAAAGGCAGTGGTTTTATGATTGGCTGTTACTTTTATTGAGATCTAATTTACCGTTTGTTTAGTAGATTTATTTTGACAAGCAGCTTCTTAAACTTGAAATTTGTCATTTATTGACAAAACTTGCGTATTTGCAAAATTTTCTCTTTTGCACAGAGGTTTGCCATCTTTTATCATTAATTCTCATCTCTGTGTTGGATTTATTACATAATAAAAAGTTGAGGAGATAATAAAAAAAATCAACACCTAAGAGGAAAAATAAAGAGCATATGCTATCACCTTGAAGAGGTAATGAGCAATATTCTCATAAAATAAACAGAGATATAAGGCAACGAGAGGGGTTATGTTTGTATATAAAAAATCAATATCTGCAACGCATTGTGTGTACTGGAGTCTCTTTGCGCATTGGTCTAATCATTGAATATAAGTGCTTTAAAATAGAAGTTATTTAATAGATAGTAGCTCAAGATATTGTCTCAGAAAGAATTGCAAACCAAAGATTTCTTTTTAACTAATGTTACCAATTCTGGATAAATACTTTTAAAGTCTGCATTCCAGTGTAGTGTCACACAAAGTTGAGGATACAGTTCACGTCTTACAGATACTCAGTTAAGACGGTATTTTACTATCATTGGAATTTGTCACTCTAAGAGTAGGGTCAATTATTGTTCTGGTAGAAAATGCAATTCAGACTTGAGGATTTGAAAGAGAACTAGAGATATGTCCAACGGCCTGTGTGTGCGATTTTACAAACTCCCCCTGCCCCACCATCATCTTCTAATGCCTCCTAGATAAGATGTAATTCGCGTCAACGATTTGTAAAAGCCAAGTCCTTTTTTTTTTCCAATCTGAAATTAATGTATTTTTACTTTCATTGCACCTTATGTATTCTTTCATCATAACATTACTAAAATGCTAGTATCAGAGTCCATTTGGGCTGCTACAACAAAATAGCACCGGTTAGGTAGTTTATAAGTAACAGAAATTTATTTCTCATAGTTCTGGAGACTGGAAGTTCAGAATCAGGGTGTCAGCATGGTGAGAGGTGAGGGGCTCTTTTCCAGGTAGCAGACTGCTGGTCTCCCACTGTGTCCTCAGATGGCAAAAGGGGCCAGGGAGCTGTGTGGGTCTTTTTTGTAAGGCACTAATTCCATCCCTAAGAATCCCCTAACATCCCCAACTCTTAATACTCATTTTGTGGTTAAGACTTCAACGTATGAATTTTAAGGGGACACAAACATTCAGACCACAGCACTAGATTAGTCTATGTCAAACTGCCAATAGGTAACCATTTTTTATTTAAAAATTGCAACTTTGAAGAAATGGGTAGGAAATATCAAAAAGGGAGACAGAACATAAAGACTCCTAACTCTGGGAAACAAACTAGGGGTGATGGAAGGGGAGGAGGGTGGGGGGTGGGGGTGAATGGGTGACGGGCACTGAGGGGGGCACTTGACGGGATGAGCACTGGGTGTTATTCTTTATGTTGGCAAATTGAACACCAATAAAAATAAATTTATTATTAAAAAATATAAATAAATAAAAATTGCAACTTCATATGGTTGCTTCTGATATATACTATGGTCACTGTCAATTAAATTTTCTATCTGTAAATCCACTACTAAATTAATCCTACTTGGAGCCACGGTCATGGTCTCATTTGTCCTGTCTTACACTGGTAAAATGTGCCAAAATAAATTAGACATATAACTGAAAAAATTAATAAAGGAAGACCTTCTACCAAAATGTTTAAGAGCAAGTGAGTAATTGATTACTTTTATTCCTAATTATAAATACTAACATATTTGCTACAAGATACCTCCCAAAAAAATCAGAGGAAAAAATGGAGTGCATGTGAGGCTAAACTGCTACCGAAACAAAAAGCTTATTCTAAAACTGGTTCATCTAGCTAGCTTCACCAAACATATTTTGTGATTTGCTTTATTCGTCTTTTCTCAAAATGCACCTGCTACTTTTCTATTCGATGTAGCCTTCGTAGCACCCTAAGAATTAAATAGTTTATTCAAATAGCTCTCAGCTATTTGGTTATTTTCCAAATAACTCTTCTATACTCAAAAGTTCCAAAAGTATGTTCATCATTGTTTCTTTTTTCAAATGCTTCTGCACATTAGGATAAAGGGATATAATTTCTATAAAATCAGTATTTTATAGATCACTTAAGTCCCTCCCATTAAGGTAACAGTTTATTCATTTCACCAACTGCTTTAAAAATGATTGCATCACTTCATGCTATATTTTACAGCTATCAAAACAAAGTCTAGAATGTTTTAGGTTAAAAATATTCTTCGCATTAAAGTAATATATTTGTAAATTAATGCATACCTTTTTAAATCTTTGAAACAAATATCAGGGTCAGTAATCTTGCACACTCTATATAACTAAAGATGAGTCAAAGGAAGTAAGATAAGTACATGGCAAGAGTAGATAGGAAAGGTAAAAGCTTTTAAAAGAAAGGATCTTCTCTCTTTAAGTAGAATTATTTCAACTCTTCTTAAAGAGGTTTAATAAAGAAATCGAGTTCCTTAACATCTACTTCTGGTGTTTCTACTGACAAGTATATCATATTAGCTTTCACTCCTGTTCCTATTTATGGAAAGTTCAGCACATAAAGTTTATATAAATATAGTTCTACATTCATTCTTCGTAAAGGGAATTTCACAATAGATGATTTATAATAAGTTAAATTAGAATGTGTATCTATCAGTCTTTCATTTGGGACCCTCTGTCCTTTCCTTTGGAGAATATTAGCAGGATATTTTTTTGTATAACACTTATCTACCCTCATGATAATCTGGAGGACCTTTGAATCAACAGTAACAGAAAAGCTAATTACACTAACTTACAGCTTTTTTAAACTTACCATTTGATGAATTCCTTTCATTTCATGTTTGATAGGCAATTAATCTAATCCTATTACATAAAATGTTTCTGCCATGTGATATTAAACACTATATACAAACAATAAGTGCACAAAAAATTGTAAGGAAAATTTTTTTTTCTTAACATGGATCGAAATAAAGCATAGCATGATCCATGTCCTGTTGCTTTGCATACAATTTACTCACAAGACATGACCTAATGTTAAAATTTGACACTTATATAAGTGTAACATTGTCAGTTATTATTATTTAACTAGTCCTGCTCTCTAAAATTGCCATAAATACTCAGTTAGCAAATGCTGAACTATTTTTCCAAGTGGAAGCATAGCGTTAGGTCTCTGTGAGACAAAGGTCACAATATTTTTGTCAACTGAAATGCCATTTGAATTATATAGATTCATTTGCCAACTTCCTTGTAAAATAAGGATGTAGCATCAGTATTGAAAATCCACTATTTTATTACCTTTTCCTATACAACATGTAGCATATCTCCTCATCTGCAAAACCTGCCTTATTTGCAGGTTTAACATTTTTCATGCCTGATATATCACTTTTAGAAATGCAGAAGGCAGACAGCATTGGCCAAGAGAGTTTAACATTTTCTTAACCCAAGGGAAATGACAAATTCCTTAGATTTCTGTCTCAGGAATGCTATCCAGAATGTTTTCTGGGTTTTGTTGTTTTTGCTGTTATTTAACAGACCTTATTTTTTGGACCACGTTTTGGTTTACAGAAAAATAAACTGAATGCATAGGGTATTCCTATTTGTCCAGAGTTTACATTAGGATTCACTTTGTGTAGTACATCCTAGGAGTGCTGACATGTGTGTACCATTATAGCATCAAATGGAATAGTTTTACTGGCCTAAACATCTCCCATGCTTTACCTATATATACCTCCCTTCATTTTCCCAAACCTCTGGCAACCACTGACTGGTTTACTATCTCCACAGTTTTGCTTTTTCAGAATGTCATATTCCTGGGGCACCTGGGTGGCTCAGTGGTTGAACGTCTGCCTTTGGCTGAGGGCATGACCCTGGGGTCCTGAGATCGAGTCCCACGTCAGGCTCCCTGCATGGAGCCTGCTTATCCCTCTGTCTAGGTCTCTGCCTCTCTCTCTCTCTCTCTCTGCCTCTCATGAATAAATAAATAAAATCTTAAAAAAACCCCACAAAACCAGAATGTCATATTCCTGTAATCATGGAGTATATAACATTTTCAGATTGGCTTCTTTCACTTAGCAATATACATTTAAGTTGTGTTAGTGTTTTTCATGACTTGTAAGCTCATTTTTTTCCCATGCTGAATAATATTCTATTGCCTGGATATGTCATAGCTTGTTTATCTATGCACTTAGGGAAGCATATCTTGGTTGCTTCCAGGTTTCACTGGATCATATGTAAAACTATATTTAGTTTTGTAGGAAACTGGCAGAAATAATTGCATCCTATTTTGTGTTCCCACCAGCAATAAATGAGAGTACCTTTTTATCCATATCCTCACCAGCATTTGGTATTGTCCGTATCTTAGACTTAGCTATTCTAGTAGGTGTGCAGTGGTATCTCATGGTTGCTTACATTTGCAATTTCCTAACATGCTTTTTAAAATTGGTTGTCATCTCTTTTTAATTTGTTTCTGTAGATTCATAATGCAGTTTAGATGTCATTTTAGTGCTTTTCAGGGGGAACTCTCATATAAATTGATGAATTTCCTCTTCCTTTATCTGGATGGACCATATTATTGATGCATTGACATGAATCACAGTAAATAGTTCATTAACCCTTGCTTGGATAAAGCTTATATAACACATGCATTTTCTCTAAATGGCACACCACAGACTTATGCTTAGGAGCACTAAAGAGCACTTCAGCACTATGTTTGGGAGATTTTTTTTAAAACAGCTTTACTGAGAGGGGGAGGGGCAAGACGGCGGAAGAGTAGGGTCCCCAAACCACCTGTCCCCACCAAATTACCTAGAAAACCTTCAAATTATCCTGAAAATCTATGAATTCGGCCTGAGAATTAAAGAGAGACCAGCTGGAATGCTACAGTGAGAAGAGTTCGCGCTTCTATCAAGGTAGGAAGACGGGGAAAAAGAAATAAAGGAACAAAGGCCTCCAAGGGGGAGGGGCCCGCGAGGAGCCGGGCTGAGGCCGGGGCGAGTGTCCCCAGGACAGGAGAGCCCCGTCCCGGAGAAGCAGGAGCTGCACCAACCTTCCCGGGAGGAAAGGGGCCCGCAGGGAGGTGGAGCAGGACCCAGGAGGGCGGGGATGCCCTCGGGCTCCCGGGGACACTAACAGACAACTGCGCCCCAGGGGAGTGCGCCGAGCTCCCTAAGGGCTGCAGCGCGCACGGCGGGACCCGGAGCAGCTCGGGGGGCTCGGGGGCGGCTCCGCGGAGGGGGCTGCGGGGCGGGAGCTCAAATCCAACAGCGCAGGCCCCGGAGCACAGGGCGCCGGGACACAGCCCAGGATCCGGCCTCCCCCGGGACAGGCAGAGGCTGGGAGGGCCCAGGACAGTGAGGACCTATTCTCCTAAAGCTGTTTGGAAAGATAGAAAGAGATGGAGTACTTCCAAATTCGTTCTATGAGGCCAGCATCACCTTAATTCCAAAACCAGACAAAGACCCCACCAAAAAGGAGAATTACAGACCAATATCCCTGATGAACATGGATGCAAAAATTCTCAACAAGATACTGGCCAATAGGATCCAACAGTACATTAAGAAAATTATTCACCATGACCAAGTAGGATTATCCCCAGGACACAAGGCTGGTTCAACACCCGCAAAACAATCAATGTGATTCATCATATCAGCAAGAGAAAAACCAAGAACCATATGATCCTCTCATTAGATGCAGAGAAAGCATTTGACAAAATACAGCATCCATTCCTGATCAAAACTCTTCAGAGTGTAGGGATAGAGGGAACATTCCTCGACATCTTAAAAGCCATCTACGAAAGGCCCACAGCAAATATCATTCTCAATGGGGAAGCACTGGGAGCCTTTCCCCTAAGATCAGGAAGAAGACAGGGATGTCCACTCTCACCACTGCTATTCAACATAGAACTGGAAGTCCTAGCCTCAGCAATCAGACAAAAGACATTAAAGGCATTCAAATTGGCAAAGAAGTCAAACTCTCCCTCTTTGCCGATGACATGATACTCTACATAGAAAACCCAAAAGCCTCCACCCCAAGATTGCTAGAACTCATACAGCAATTTGGTAGCGTGGCAGGATACAAAATCAATGCCCAGAAATCAGTGGCATTTCTATACACTAACAATGAGACTGAAGAAAGAGAAATTAAGGAGTCAATCCCATTTACAATTGCACCCAAAAGCATAAGATACCTAGGAATAAACCTAACCAAAGAGGTAAAGGATCTGTACCCTAAAAACTACAGAACACTTCTGAAAGAAATTGAGGAAGACACAAAGAGATGGAAAAGTATTCCATGCTCATGGATTGGCAGAATTAATATTGTGAAAATGTCAATGTTACCCAGGGCAATATACACGTTTAATGCAATCCCTATCAAAATACCATGGACTTTCTTCAGAGAGTTAGAATAAATTATTTTAAGATCTGTGTGGAATCAGAAAAGATCCCGAATAGTCAGGGGAATTTTAAAAAAGAAAACCATATCTGGGGGCATCACAATGTCAGATTTCAGGTTGTACTACAAAGCTGTGGTCATCAAGACAGTGTGGTACTGGCACAAAAACAGACACATAGATCAATGGAACAGATTAGAGAACCCAGAAGTGGACCCTGAACTTTTTGGTCAACTAATATTCGATAAAGGAGGAAAGACTATCCATTGGAAGAAAGACAGTCTCTTCAATAAATGGTGCTAGGAAAATTGGACATCCACATGCAGAAGAATGAAACTAGACCACTGTCTTGCACCAGACACAAAGATAAACTCAAAATGGATGAAAGATCTAAATGTGAGACAAGATTCCATCAAAATCCTAGAGAAGAACACAGGCAACACCTTTTTTGAACTCGGCCACAGTAACTTCTTGCAAGATACATCCATGAAGGCAAAAGAAACAAAAGCAAGAATGAACTATTGGGACTTCATCAAGATAAGAAGCTTTTGCACAGCAAAGGATACAGTCAACAAAACTCAAAGACAACCTACAGAATGGGAGAAGATATTTGCAAATGACATATCAGATAAAGGGCTAGTTTCCAAGAGCTATAAAGAACTTATTAAACTCAACACCAAAGAAACCAACAATCCAATCATGAAATGGGCAAAAGACATGAACAGAAATCTCACAGAGGAAGACATAGACATGGCCAACATGCACATGAGAAAATGCTCTGCATCACTTGCCATCAGGGAAATACAAATCAAAACCACAATGAGATACCACCTCACACCAGTGAGAATGGGGAAAATTAACAAGGCAGGAAACCACAAATGTTGGAGAGGATGCGGAGAAAAGGGAACCCTCTTACACTGTTGGTGGGAATGTGAACTGGTGCAGCCACTCTGGAAAACTGTGTGGAGGTTCCTCAAAGAGTTAAAAATAGACCTGCCCTACGACCCAGCAATTGCACTGTTCGGGATTTACCCCAAAGATTCAGATGCAATGAAACGCTGGGACACCTGCACCCCGATGTTTATAGCAGCAATGGCCACAATAGCCAAACTGTGGAAGGAGCCTCGGTGCCCATCGAAAGATGAATGGATAAAGAAGATGTGGTTTATGTATACAATGGAATATTACTCAGCTATTAGAAATGACAAATACACACCCTTTGCTTCAACGTGGATGGAACTGGAGGGTATTATGCTGAGTGAAGTAAGTCAGTCGGAGAAGGACAAACATTATATGGTCTCATTCATTTGGGGAATATAAATAATAGTGGAAGGGAATATAGAGGAAGGGAGAAGAAATGTGTGGGAAATATCAGAAAGGGAGACAGAACGTAAAGACTGCTAACTCTGGGAAATGAACTAGGGGTGGTAGAAGGGGAGGAGGGCAGGGGGTGGTAGTGAATGGGTGACGGGCACTGGGGTTATTCTGTATGTTGGTAAATTGAATACCAATAAAAAATAAATTAAAAAAAATAAAACAGCTTTATTGAGGTATTTACAAAGAAAAACTTAATGTATAAAGAACTATACATATTTAAGGTACACCATTTGATGATTTGGAGAATGTGCACACACCTGTGATACCATTACCATAGTCAAGTTAATGGGTATACTACATAACTTAGTTTCCTTGTATTTCTTTGCTTCTCTTGTTTTTTTGTTGCGTGTGCATGTTAAGAATATTTAACATGATATCTACACAAATTTTGAAGTGCAAAATAGCGTATTGCTAACTATAGCCACTATGTTGTACAGCAGATATCCAGAATTTACTATATTCAGCTAATTTAACTAGAACTTTATACCACAATTTCCTATTTCTCCCATGCTAGCTCCTTACAGCAGCTGTTGTTTCCTCTTTCTCTGAGTCTGACTAATTTACATATCTCATATAAATGAAATCATGCAGTATCTGTTCTTTGGTGACTTATTTTGCTTAGCACAATGTCCTCCATGTTTACCCATATTATCACGAAGAGTAGGAGTTTCTCTTTTTTAAGGAGAAATAATATTTCATTGTATGTTTATACCACATTCTCTTTATCTATTCATCTGTAGATGGACATTTAGGTGGCTTCCATGTCTTAACAATTATGAATAATGCTGTGATGAGCATGAAAGAACGTACCTTTTCAAGATCCTGATATTAGTTTTTTTTTGATATATGCTCAGAAGTAGGATTGTTAGATCAAATGGTCATTCTATTTTTAATGTTTTAAGGAACCTCCATACCATTTTCCAGTGGCTGAACCATTTTACATTCCCACCAATAGTGTACAAGAATCTCAATGTGTCTACATCTTGGCCAACTTTTATTATCTCCTTTGTTTTTTAAATTGCCTCACTAGCAGGTCATATGATACATAATACCATATTTCATTGTGCTTTTGACTTGCACTTTATTGATAATTAATGTTCTGAGCATCTTTTCATATACCTGTTGATCATTTGTATGTCTTCTTTAGAGAAATCCATGTTCAAAGCCTTTGCCTAGTTTGTAATTGAGATATTTGTTTTGTTTGCTTGTTTCATTTTGCTCTTACATTTGAGTCATTCTTTTGAGTTTGTTTTTGTATATGCTGTAAGGTAGATGTCCAATTTAATTTTTCCCCACATATCTATATCCAGCTTTTCCAACAGTATTTGTTGAGGATACTATCCTTTACCTATTGTGTATAGAATAAAAAGTAGCTCAACATAATAAAAATCTATGCATAACAAACTACCAGCTAACATTATACTTAATAGTGAAAAGCTAAAAGCTTTTCTTATAAGATCAGGAAAAACAAGGACGACCACTCTTACCACTTCTATTCAACATGATACTTGAAGTCCTAGCCAGAGTAATTCAATAAGAAAAATAAAATTTAAAAGTTCAAATCAAAAAGGCAGAAGTAAAATTGATATTTATGGATTGCATAACCTTATATTTAAAAAACTCTAAAGAGCACACACACCTCTTAAACTAAGAAATTCATTTAAGCTGCAGGACACACAATTAACATACAAAAATAAGTTGTATTTCTCTACACTAAAAACCACACAAAAAGGAAATTAAGAAAACAGTTTAGTGGCACTAAATATAATGGAAAGACAACTTGCTTACAACATAAGATCTGACATAACAAGGCAAAAAGTTTTACCACGTTCCACCTGAGCTGGGAATGTCCATGTCAAGAAACTCTAATTTAGTGCTGCCGTGCATATATTTACAAATGACTGTGAAAGAGTTGGGTATGTTGACTTTCATGTTACAGATGCATTTTAGCTAGTAAACAAATCAGCAAATACAGAATCCTGCAAATAATGAGAATCAACTGCATATTTTTAGAATCCTTGCTTTAGCATCACTTGTGCAAAAAAAGTTCTTAATATGTCATCAAATACTATTTGAACTATACAGAATTTATACTCAGTCAGTTGATTTTAAAATGTTTAAATGGGTGACTTACTGCTTCTTTTCTGCTACTGTCAGCACAATTCCTCTTGGTCTCTCCTACATCTTATATTCTTCCAAAAAAACTCCTCAAATGCATCAAAACCCTAAAAGAGGTTTCAAAAGAAAAGATTATCAGGGAATCTAGTCATTGGTAGAAACATATATTTAAAGAAGAGGGCTTGAAGCCTCTGAAATCAAAAACGTTCTAAAGAATTGGAAAATTTCGCTTCAGTAATGTATAGTACCAGAGGGTAATTATACTAAGTTTCCACATTTAGGCACCAATATTTTTAGAATACTCTTGTTTCTTTATTGAAGTTGATTCTTCTATTTTCTTTCTTTCTTTATTAATTCATGACATGGTAACCACAAAATGCATTTCTCATGGAGTACATACTGAAAATATAAAATTCTGTTATTTTTATTAACAAGAATACTATAAAGTTAGTAGAAGATTTAATTACTATTTGAAAAAATTTCCCACCTAGATCTCACAAGTAAAAGTTTCAGTATATTCTGTTCCTATACTTTAAAAAAATAAAGAGTATGGTTATCTTATAAAGTAGTCCTTCCTGAATATGAGATGGAACAATATTTAATTGTAGACTAATGTAATATCATGTGGTATAAAATGTCAGTGTTTGAGGTATATGATCCTTAATGATTATAGAAATTTGTTCAATTTGTTCTTGTTGAATACACACAGCCACACATGACAACACAAAATTTATTTTCCAGGATCTAAATCCAAATATGTTATACATATAATTGATGTGGAGTATATACCCCCCTCAAATTGTCATCTACATTTATACAAATGTTTATTTTTTAAAGCAGTAATTACTGACTGACAATCTTCCTGTTTACATTTTAACTAAAATTTTAAATATTCCAATCCAAGCTGTGTGCAACAAGTTCACATTCAATCTGATGATTTGGAACCATTTTCTTTTTTTAAAGTGTGATGTGATTCGAAGGAAATTTAATAAAGCAAAATTTTCTTCCAAGTGTAGAATTTTAGAAAATTGCTCACAGTGCCCATAAAACATCTGGCAAGCCTGTTGAATAAATCTCTATTTCTTTTCCTCAGGTAGTTCAATATATTTCCAAAGTGAAAACAAAACAAAGTGAAGCACCAGCCACACCATAATACACGTCAATGATTCAATTATGTCAAAATATTTACTAACATGGCAAAATCTTAGTAATGAATTTAAGCCATGAATATTAAATATGGATTCCAAATTATGTACTAAGTTTTCATATTCACTTTTTTGTGATATATAATGAATTCTTGGTCTATTCTCTTAACACCTCAGCCTAATTCTTGTCACATGACTAGTTAGGTGATAAATGTAATCTATTTTTTTTTATCTTAAACTCTTGCTATCTATGACTCTACATGAATAGTCTTAGCAACTGAAAATCATGCCTTCACAATCAAACATTTTCCTAAAAGGAATTATTTTGCATTTAACATTCTCATTAAAAAAAATGTGCTAAGTAAATCTCATTCTCATTCCTGAAGTTTCATATTATAAGAACTGTGACTTACTAGATATTCTTAATAACTGTTTAAAAAAAATTCCAGCTCCGATATGGTGGTGTTTAAAAAAAAAAAGATACTTTGAATGACACAAAAATATCAATTTATTTTAATATTAAACATAAAAATTCCAGTAATAGTTGTAATACCATTCCAAGAACCACTGTTTGACACCTCTTCTAACTAAAGGCAGATCTTCTCATGAATTGTCAAGTGTTACAAGTGATTTACTTAGTCTTTACATTTGTATATTATTTTTTAACTATCCAAATCAGTTTGTCTGTGTGACCATAGTATTACCATAAGCTACAAGTCTGCAGTACAGTTATTTTCACTCAATAGTTATATTTGTCTTAATAATTTAATTAAAATTTAATTTTAAAACAATTCATTTTAGAAATGGTTTTGAAAAATATTTTTATTTTTTATTTTTTTTAAGATTTTATTTATTTATTCATGAGAGAGAGAGAGAGAGAGGCAGAGACACAGGCAGAGGGAAAAGCAGGCTCCATGCAGGGAACCCGACGTGGGACTCCATCCTGGGTCTCCAGGATCAGGCCCTGGGCTGAAGGTGGTGCTAAACCACCGAGCCACCCGGGCTGCCCAGAAAGTATTTGTAAATGTGTAACATAGTAGGCAAGAATCTTTTAAAATGGGGCAATGAACATACAGATGACTTGCACAGTTCTTGTCTTGGTCATTGATTTATGTGTGTATGGCAAATGTGCAAATGTGATATACCAGTAGTAATTAAGATAAAGAAAAAATACTGAATGTTATATAAGAAATGGTTTGTATTGCTTGAGAAATCTTGCTGAGCTTTTTGATTGTACAGGTCTGGGGATAAGTCATCATGGTTTGATATTGATGTGCAGTATGATTATCAAAATTTAAGAAATAGCAAGAATATTCATAGAGGTTGGATAAAGTTCTTCCATAGATATACATTCTCTGTGGAGCAAAACATCTCTGAAAAATACAAGACCATTTCAAAACTAGTTTTGTCTCAGAAAAATGACCGAAGTTATTGACGAACAGACTATCTAAAGCAACCATCTCCTAGTTTTAAAACAAGTTACATCACCATGAAAACCTTAGTTTAAGGTTTATAAGGTGATAAATCAGATATGTAAATAAAAGTAGGCTTTAAAGGGACAGTTACAGGTGGCAATAGGAGTATTTTGCTTCATATATATAAAAACAAATATATTAAATATAACAAAAAAAGGAAATATTGAGTCCTAATTTGAGATTCTAAACTCTTCTTCAAAAAAGAATTAGCTTTTATAGATACTGAAAAGACAGATCTTTTATTCTTAAAATTCCACCTTTAGATTAATATTTTTAGTCTTTGAGTTTAGTGCCCACAGTCTATTCTGATTTTTGCAAATCAAAACCACAATGAAATGTTACCTCATATTTATGGATGGTTATTATTTTAAAAAAGATAACTGTTAGGATGTAGGGAAGATAGACCACTTGTACACTGTTAGTGAGAATGCAAAATGGTGTAGTCGTGGATGGAAAACCTTGCAGAAATTTCTCAAAAAATTAAAAATATAACTATCACATGATCTAGCAGCCCCACTTCCTGGGTATTTCCAAAATAAATGAAATTAGGATGTTGAAGATATATCTGCATTCCATGTTCACTGAAGCATTATCTAAAATTGAAGATAAGAAAGAAACTTATGGGATGCCTGGGTGGCTCAGTGGTTGAGTGTCTGCCTTCGGCTCAGGGCATGATTCTGGTCCAGGGATCCAGTCTCATACCAGGCTCCCAGCAAGAAGCCTGCTTCTCCTTCTGCCTATGTCTCTGCCTCTCTCTCTCTCTCTCTCTCTCTCTCTCTCTCTCTTTCTCTCTCTCTCTCTCTGTGTGTCTCTCATAAATAAATGAAATCTTAAAAAAAAAGAAAAAGAAAAAGAAAAAAAAAAACCTAAAGGTTCATTGTCGGATTATTAAAGATTATGAGGTACATAAAATGGAACATTTTTCAGCCCTAGAAAAAGGTAAATCTTGTCATGTGCAACAACATGGATGAACAATGGAGGACATTATACTAACCGCAATAAACTAGTCACAGAATATTATAAGATTCTACTTATATGGGGTATCTAAAATAACCAAACCCATGAATGCAGAGAGTAGAATAAAAAGAAATTAAAAGAGGAAAGTAATTAAAAGAGGAAATTTGAAGTTGTTGACCAACAGATATATAAAGTTCCAGGTATGCAAGACGGATAAATTCTAGAGATTTATTGCACAATATAGTGCTGACTTCAACAATATCATATTGCACAGTTATAAATTTAAAAGGGTATATTTCATGTGAAGTGTTTTCATCATAATAAAAATACCTTCTCTGAAAAACATCTTTACCACAAATTTCCCCAGAGTTTTTTTCTAGAAATATTTTGATTACTAAATACCGTATTGTAATTTTCAAAGTTGTCACTCTTTTCAATGTCTTGATCCATTTAAATCCCAAGAGTACACAAGAAGATTGACATGGGCTAAGGCACACGAATTTTACTGAACCCTGTAAATTTTATTAGGAAAGCACTTTTGGAATAAAAGTTGCCTTAGCACTTTCATTTCCATCCTCATTTTCAACATCTATAACACTTAAGAATTCTACCTTGTAATTCAGTGTCTCATGCCTGAAACAAATCTCATGTCATATCTTACCTCTGGTTTTATTTTTACTACAGGGGGAGGAAAAATGGTCACTAAATATACCTTAGATTTTTCATATCGATCACTTTCTATGTGCATTAAATCATGTAATACAGCATGCTTTTTCCTAATATACTTGGAGGTGTTTGTTTTCTACGTAGTTGAGAAATCCACATTAAAAAGCTGACTTTCTTATATGTACAATATAGATTAACATTCAAATTCAAATAACCTAATAGTTCAGAATCATTCCACCTTTCATTTTACATACACACAGTAAAAGTTTGTAGTTTGCAAAAGTCTGAGAAATTACATCCATAGTGATAGAGTACAGATACATAAGTACAATTTAAAGACTATACAGAGATAAAAATTCTCGTAAAAAGTAAAAAAAAAAACCCTGTAGTTAAAAGTATAATATCAATAAATTGTTTTTCTATTTAGAGGAATACATGGTCTAAAAATACTGCTTTCCTGGAGCGAGGTGGACTGCCTTTGTTTGTGTCACATTTATGAGTTTGGGTGCACCATTTTGTCTATGGATGCCTAATACAAGAAAAACATGTTGTTCCCTCTGAAATTACATAATTTTGCTTAATGGTCTTTTATCCAAAAAGCTTTTCCTGACTGTTCAAAATCAAATATTAGCCACCCATTGTTCACTATCTTTACCAAGTCCAACTCTTTAAAAATAGTACTTCTCATCAGCATAAATATCAAATATTTGTTGGTTTAGAATTTGTTTCCTTCCACTAAGTAGTAAACCTAAAGAAGAAATGTTTCCTGTTTTGTTCAGTGCTCTGTTTGCAGGATCTATAACAGAATAAATGACTTTATAGGTTATATCACATTCAAAGTCACTTTTGAACACAACATTTTAGGTCAGGCAAATCAGGAGAGACTATTGAGATGGATAAAGTGTAGCTCAGACAATTCAATATCACACTATTGGGAACTATGGGGAAAATCCCATATACAAATAATTATAACATAATTGAACCAGTGCTTTTAAATAATTATCAATGTATTCAAGATATATCAAGTATTATTGTGTGTGACCCTGTGATAAGCTCTGAATAATATTGACATGAGTCCTTTCCACGTGTTTATAAATTATAAATGGAGGTGGATAAAATATAAATAAATAACTAAATAACTAAATAAATAAATAAATAAATGGATAAGTAAAATCAGGGAATCAGATGGTTAAAAATATCAAATAAAGGGCAGCCTGGGTGGCTCAGTGGTTTAGTGCCCACCTTCAGCCCAGGGCGTGATCCTGGAGACCCTCAATCAAGTCCCACATCAGGCTCCCTGCATGGAGCCTGCTTCTCCATCTGCCTCTGCCTCTGCCTCTGTCTCTGCCTCTCTCTCTCTCTCTCTTTCTCTCTCTCTCTCTCTCTCTCTGTGTCTCTCATGAATAAATAAATAAAATCTTATATATATATATATCAAATAAAGGAATGGTATTGACTATAGCACTAGTAGTTGGAGTTGGCTCTTTTTAAATGAACTATTAATAACTAAAGATCAAAATCATGTGAAGGACATAGCCATATCAGGGAAAGAGCCCTCTAGGTAGATGCAGTGGCATATATGAAGGCCCTAAAGTGGGAAATACTTGGAATGTTCTGAATTCTTTATAAAGATATTGCAACCGAAAAGTATGAAATGGGAGAGAAAAGAGTATATGTGGAAAGCATAGAGGTGTCAGCTCATAAACGGGCCTCATTATTGATTGATTTTATTTTATATACAGTTGGTAGTCCACCAACAGTTTATAAAAAAATATGATGCCACATTTTAAAAAGTTCATCCTAGCTTCCATATGCAAAAAGGATTGGAATAGGAAAGATGAATGTATTGATAGTTTACAAGGAAGTTAAGACAATCCAAGTGAGAAACAGTGGTGGCCTGGCTCAGAATGGCAGTCAGATGGTAAGAGGTAGATGTTTGTTAAGATATAATTCTCCATAGATCACTCCTATTTATTCATACTTTATATTGGCTTTTGTTCTGGATTTTCTTTTCCAATGTGTTCATATAGCAGACAACTTTGGAAGATGGAAATGGTGTCCCTTTGGACCAAGGGAAGATTTTGTTTTGAGAGTACCAGAGAAGAGCATATTATACAGAAATAAAAAAATCTAGAGCTCTTCAAAGAGTCCATCTCAAGTATTCAGTTGAGTAATGTTCAATGCATGAATATGAAGAAACTATTAAAAGACAGAAAAAGAATCCCACGAAAAAAATTGAAAGGAACAGTGTCGAAAGCTCACAGAGGAATAAGAATATCACCAGGTTCCATCAGCCAGACTGGAAAACTTCATTATCCCATAATAAGGAGAAACAACAACTGAAACGACCAAAAAATGAAACAGATGATAGAATTTGTGGACAGGGACACTATGAAAGAGTTTGATAACTGCATTCCACATTTTTTGCAAGATTTATTTATTTTAAGAGAGAGCGCCCTTGCACACACATGAGCTTGGAGAATCTTCAGACTGCTGAGTGGGGAGCCCAATGTAGGCCTCAGTCTCATGACCCATGACATCATGATCTGAGCCCAAACCAAGAGCTGATCAGTCAATGGACTGGGTAACCCAGATGCCCCTTTATTCCACATTTTTTGAGAGGCTAGAATGTATTTTGAACATGTAAAGACATGGAAGATATAAAAAAATCAAAATCTAATTTCTATAAAACATGTAAAAAAATGAAGTTTTAGTGCTCTGTGGGATAACAGAAAGTTAACTGGAGTCCTCAGAAGGAAGAGGTGGTGAAAAAATTTAAAGAAATAATAATGATTTTCTCCAGAATTCAACCAAAACAGTAAACATATCAATCCAAGAAGCTCACCAAGCCCAAGCAAGGAGATCATGAAGAAAACTATAATCCACTGAATGGCATTTCCCATTTCCGCCTCCCCCTTGCCCCTGGCAACCACCATCCTACATTTTGCTTCACTGTGAGTCTTTTTAAAATACATGTAAGTGGAATCATGCAGTATTTTGGAGTTTGCTTTTATTTAGCAAAATGTCCTTTAGGTTAATCCATGCTGCTGCAAATGACAAGGTTTCTTTATTTTCTTAAAGCTGAATAAGATTCCGTTGTATGTATATATCATATTCTCTCAATTTATCCATCAAAGATTTAGATTATTTCCATATCTTGACTATTGTGATTAATACAGGAGTGGACATGGGAGCATATCTCTTCAAGATCCTGACTTTAATGATTTGGGATATAACCAGAAGTGGGATTGCTGGATCATATGGTAGTCTTATTTTTTAATTTTTTTTAGGACCTTCTTACTACTCTCCATAGTGGCTACACCATTTTCCATCCCCACCAACAGCGCACAGTGTTCTCTTTTCTCCACATCCTCACCAATACCTGCTCTCCTTCTCTCTCTCTTTTTTTTTCAAATGGCCATCCTAACAAGTATGATGTAATATATTACCATGGCGCTGATTTGCATTCCCCTGATGAACAGTGAGATTAAGCATCTTTTCATATACCTTTTGGCCATTTGCATGTTTTCTTCGGAAAATGTCTATTCAAGATCATTTAGTCTATTTCATTTCTTAAATACCATAAGACTCTGATTCTACCACTATTAAAGCATTTATCATAGTAACTTATATGGATTTGATGGCATGATTTTTTTTTAAATTTAAATCCAATTTAGTCATCATATAGTGTATTGTTAGTTTCAGGGGATAGAATTTACTATTCAGCAGTTGTATATAACACCCAGTGCTCATCACATCACCTGCCCTCCTTCATAACCATCACCCATTTTTCCCATCCCCTCACCCCCACCCCTCCAGCAACACTGTTTGTTCCCTATAGTTAAGAGCCTCTTATGGTTTGTCTCCCTCTGTTTTTATCTTATTTTATTTGATGACATGAATCTTTTTTTCATCTATGAGTTCCTCAAGATCAGATTCTGTATCACAGGTGCCCTTGTATTTCCAGTGCCTTGTTCACTGCCTGACACAAAGCAACTGGCTAATAAAAATGTACTGAGCTAATGAGGGAATAAAACTGATTACGAGTGTGATTTGTATGTTCCTAAGGGTTACAATATAATGTATGATCTTACTGATATTTTATTTTCTTTTATCTTCATTAATAACCTTAATAATGACCAGTAAACACTCAGAATAACAAAATGATTACACACTACTTGATTACATACTACTTTTTTCTGTTATTATATTTAAAAATCTTTATTTGACAGTATTATTTTAACTATTCACATAAGTTGCTTTTATATTTAGTTTTATTTAACCAGTGGCATTAACTTTGCTGCCAGGTAGCCTAAATTATGTGACAAGTTAATTTTAAACACAGGACTGTCAATCTTTCTAAATTAAGTTTAGGATCAAGGAGTGTGGGAAGGGTCAATCCAGTGGATTTGCTTTGAGGTAGAGGAACTGCCTGTGGGGAACTAATTAAAGAAAAGAAGATTTTCAACCTCTTCCCCCCTCACCTTCCATCTCACTCCATGTTAGGCTTGGGGCATCCACATGTCTTTTATGGGTAGTGTAATGAGCAGGGCTTTGAGACTTACACTCTGTTCTAGCATCTACTGACTATGTGACCTTAAAGAAAGTATTGAGACCTTCTGAACTACAGTTACCACTTTTTAAAAGCAAGTAAGTTTCTCACAGTATTTTTTTTTTGTGAGAGATGAATGAAATAGAGCATGTAATGTACACTTCATAAAATGGCACCCAAAAATAGAAATGTAGTTTCTTAATTTTGTTTGATCACCTTTAAAAATAAAAGTTAAATGTTCCTGAAATAGATAAGATTAAACATTGATAAAAGATTAAAACTGTAAAAATCTATAGTTAAAATATTAATATAAAAGGCAAATGATCCAAATCTACCATAGAGAGTTAAATAAGCCTTTTGCTTAAATTAAAACTCAAAAAAAATTTTTTTTAGAAATTCTAAGTAGTACATATTGAGAATCATTTATCAAGCATGCCTCAAAAAGATTAATAAAAAGTTTTTCTGAAGATAGTACAGGTATTGCATTAAAAGAAATCTTTAAGTCAGAAAACTCGAATTCTCACCTTTAGATCTCACTGAAAATTTGTATATCTGAATAAAACTATTTCCTATTTTTACCATGTTTGTGAAGGGCAGAACTAGAAAATTAAAAGAAAAAAATAACAGCTTGTATTTCTTTTGGAGAAAGCTTCAGCAATTTACTTTACAGCCTTCAAGTAGCTGCCGGAAAGATATCCCAGATGCTATATACATGTATCTATGCACATAAATATACATACATACTATTTCACATATAATATTTTATTTATTTATTTATTTTTACCTAGAACACTAATACAGTAAGCTGGGCATGGAAAGTTTTATCAATATGTTTAAAATTGTTTTCATGGTAGATACGGAAATAGCTGATAAACTGTCATTTTGAACTTAGCTGGGGGATTCTAACTCCAACAACTCCCAGACAGAATTAAAAGCCTTGGTTTTCTTTAATGCACACAACTGAGCTAATTGTTTAAGAATGAGTTTTCTTAGTCAATGCTAATTGACTTCCTATCAAGTAATAATATTTGAAAAGCCTGCAAATGATTACCATATCTCAACACATTTTTTGCCAATAATTTTAATGTGTGGAAATTGGTTGGTAATCAGTCTGATAGAGCTTTCAACTTCAGGTTGGGTATAAGCTGTCCTGATTAGTATTCTGTTATTCTTGTTGTTTAAAAATAGTTTATGCTCAAACATTCATTTTTGAATGAGGACTATGACAATTTAATTAAAGTTTACACTCTAATAGCTGTTGAAGATCATACATAATCCAATTACTTTTTATTCAATTAATTTAATAGCAAACCACTTTGCGATAATTACTGTTAATCCCTTGATTTTTTTTTTTCTCAGCTGTTTATCAATGGCCTGTGAGATATCTTAGAGGAAATCATATTGGGACATAATTATCAGCAGTTCCAGCTGGAATTAATGACTAAATAATATTTAATTACCACAAATTCTCTGTCTTTATAATAGTTGGAAAAAGAAATAGCAGTAATGTAGCAGAGACTTGCATTTAGTTGGACTTTAAAGATTTGGGATTCTTTGACTTAACACCATCACTAGCCCAACTTCAACACCAGTGAAGATGAAATTAAAATAGCATGTCAAGTTGAGGTGATCTAATACCTAGTACTTCACAGATAAACAAACTGGGCAGGGAAGCCAAGGAAAAAGCTTTCCCCACTCACACAGCACATTTTAAAATTTTATGTATATGAAAAAGATAGTCTTACCTTTTTTCCCTTTCTTTTATTTTTAATGAAATTCATAAGGTCTAAGAGTAATGTATGTTAATTTTAAAAGTTATACTATGTACTAATAGCCACTGTTAAATGTTGATTAATTTCTTTCCAGTCTCTGTGTATGTTTAGGATTTAAAAGAACTGAAGTTATGCATTACTTACAATTTTATCTTGCTTTTTGCTCTGCCAAAAGTACCTATACTATTCCTTCACACAATATTATTTTAATAGCTCATAAATTTTCATTTTACAGGTGACGATGTTACCAATCTACTACTTTTGAACATTAGACTGTTTCAAAATGTTTTTACTCTTTAAAAAAATCAGTGTTCCACTGCACATGTTTTGTTTGTATTGTTATTTTTTCTCTTGAAGGTAGGACTACTATATGAAAAACTGTATTTTGATACTTTTAACATATATTTAAAATTACCCTTTGGAAATGTACCAATGTACACTCCCATTGTATTGTATGAAAGGCCAGAACTGTAAATACTAGTCGTTAATTTTATGTCTAACAGTAATTCTGTTACTATATTTCATAACATTAGCATTAACACAATTACTGCATTTGCTGTATCCCCTAGTGCCTGTGTGCTTGTATAACAGAAACAACTGAATTACATCTTTGTATTACATTATTTTGGAAAACATTTCTCCATAAATCTTAAGCTAAGTTATGCTATTGTAAAAAAAAAAAACATTGAGCACCAAATCATTATGGCTTATATAATATTCACTTCTGCTAAGTCTGTTCAATACCCACCTCACTGCAGAGCTAGGCTGACAGAGCAACCTGTATCTGGAATATTGTCAGGCTCATAACTGAAGGAAAGGAGACGTGGCAATACCGTTCAATGAGTCCTAAGGCTTCCACTTGGAATTTTCACATGATACTTGTCCACACATTCATGTCCAAAATTACTAATCTAACTAAACTTCATATCACTGAGCCTGCAAATATAATTCTCCCATAGGAATACCCAAATAGAATGGGCAGCAAAATATTTTGACAATAGTGTAACCTAGTACACGTAGTTTATAGAATCTGATAAAAACGTTCCTTAATATTATTTACTTCAGTGTCTTAACCATTTAAATAAATGGAGTTTTGATCCAATGGTTGACAGCTTATCAAATAGACCAACTGACTGGAACTGGTAATTAAGAGAGCCCTACTGAAATTTCTTCCATGATATGTATCCAAATTAGGAATCTTCACAAAAATATATTGCAATTATATTTAATCCTAAAAGAAATGGGAAACAGTGTTTTTATATGGGATGCCTGCTTTGATTAAATAAGTAGTTTTATTTGTTTTTTAAGGGTTTTATTTATTTATTCATGAGAGACAGAGAGAGAGAGACAGAGAGAGAGAGAGAGGCAGAGATACAGGCAGAGGGAGAAGCAGGCTCCATGCAGGAGCCCAACGTGGGACTCGATCCCAGGACTCCAGGATCACACCCTGGGCCGAAGGCAGGCACCAAACTGCTGAGCCACCCAGGGATCCCCGAGTAGTTTTTTAAAAGTAATGTACCAAACCTAGACCCATACATAGGTTAACACACACATATACATACAGCACAGATATACACATATCATAGATATATGTATACATGTTATATATACATCAAATTTTCTAGTTCTAATATATCAGACTTTTAAAAAAATAATGTATCTATTTGAGAGAGAGAGATGCAAGAGTGGAGGGAGGGGTAAAAGGAAAGAGCAGAGCTCAACATGGGTCTCAATCTCACAACCCTGAGATCATGGCCTGAGCCAAGACAAAGAGCCAGATGCTTACCCAACTGAGACACTAAGGTACCCCTGATATATCTGACTTCTTGAGTAATATAAACCTCATTTGCACTAATGAGCCCATTAGTCCTCCTAAATCTTAGCAGTAAGTGAATATGAGAAATAGACATCACTTCTGATGAAAAAACCCTAGGAGAGGAAGAGAGGAAGAAAGTAAGAAAGTAGCCCTACTTCTCACAAGACTACTGAATAAGGAATTGTGAGAGGATTAAGACTGCTAGATTAGGTCTAAAGTGGATGTCTCACTACATTCTACTTAGCAAACGTTCTTAGGACAAACACAACTTTTTCAGCACTCCCCAAACAGAAGCCTTGATGGAAATTCTACTCAGCTGAATCAGGATCTATGAACACTATTATCTATTTTCAATTATTACTAGCCTAGACAAATATAAGAAAGTTAGTATTCAGCACCCACATGTAGCACTGATTTTCCCTCACATGAGGGTGTGAACTATACATTTCCACATAATGATCATATTCCTGACAGGAAAAGTCTATGGTTAATGGTGCTAACAAATTCTCAGACATGATAAACTACCTAAGGAAAAGAAGCTGGCAACCGAAGATTCAGAAGCTCTATCATGTAGAATAAAGAAGTGGTGATCACTGCATAAGATACAGAGAAGTTCAATCATTGTGTTGTACACCTGAAACTAATGTAACAGTGTGTGTCAACTATAACGGCAAAAAAATTAAAGTGAAGTGTGTAATTTGTACATGAGCTATGTTATTCTACTGAAGAAATAATTTGAGCATCTAGATGCTGTGCCATGGTTACCTTTCCAGGCTTTCCAGAAAGATAAATCCCATTTTTAGACAAGAATATGTGAATTTCTTTGATTTACAATGAAAAACTTAGGCTATGTAGTCAATATCAGGTTTAGGCTAACTGGGTGACCAATTATATAACTTAGATTCTATCTTGCCAGTCACTGTTTTCTTATGTCATTCAATCCCAAGATCTCTAATTCTTCCTAGACTACCAATTTCCTAGCTTCAAAATTCTCTATGTCCACATCATGGTAACCTTGGAAACTCTGGGGGAAACTTCCTGAACTTATTCTTTAGAAGAAAACTGTAATAATCCATGTTAATGTCACCACTAAGCATGAGTAAACTGATGGCATCCCATCTACATCATTCTTTATGAATCCTACTTCCCCGAAATTCATACTAGATCTAACCAGAAACATTTACCTGAAATTTTGTCATTTATTATTATTGATTTTTAATTATATGTTATTTTGGGAAACACACATACAACACTAACTTTAATCACCCTCTAGCTCTTGATAAAAGTAGCAACTACCTCATCCTTCTTTGTAAATGGCTTCAAATATCCAATTTTTGATATAAAAAATCATTATAAAACAATAGGGTTTACAGATCATTTTCTATTTTATTTAAACTAAGATTCTAGCAATGAACATACTATTATTTATTTTTTATATATTGTCTCTAAAGACTTCTATTTGGTTCTAGCAATGAACATACTATTATTTATTATTTTTATATATTGTCTCTAAAGACTTCTATTTGGGCAGAGAGGATTTCTTCGTCTGCTCAGGCTACTAGGAAGAACAGCATGACTGAGTGGGTTATAAAGAACAGAAATTAAAAAAAAAAAAACAAATTTATTTTCACAGTTTTTTTTTTTTAATTCATTTATGATAGTCACACAGAGAGAGAGAGAGAGGCAGAGACATAGGCAGAGGGAGAAGCAGGCTCCATGCACCGGGAGCCTGATGTGGGATTCGATCCTGGATCTCCAGGATCGCGCCCTGGGCCAAAGGCAGGCGCCAAACCGCTGCGCCACCCAGGGATCCCTATTTTCACAGTTCTTGAAGATGGAAGTTGCTATCAGGGTGCCAGGATGGTCCAATGAGTGGACTCTTCTGATTTTCAGGCTGCTAGTTGTATCCTGGAAAGTCTTTTTAGAGACACTAATCCTATTCATAAAGCCTTGTCCTCCAACCTAATCACCTTATTATAAAGGCCCCACTTTCTAATACCATCATATTGGGTATTAGAATTTCAGCACATGTATTTTGGGGGATCACATTCAGACCATGGCAGCGGATATATATAATCATTATATAAGATCAAAATGTAGGTTTGGAGGTGCCTGGGTGGCTCAACGGTTGAGCATCTGCCTTTGGCTCAGGTCATGAGGTCTAGGGATCGAGTTCCATATCAGGCTCCCTGTGAGGAGCCTGTTTCTCCCTCTGCCTATGTCTCTGCCTCTCTGTGTGTGTCTCATTAAAAAAATAAATAAAATCTTTATTCTAATTGTAGATTTGTTGTTGAAAGAATGTACTTTGTAAACACTATTTATGAGCACTTTAAAAGGGTTATCTTATTTAATCATCAGAATAAACATTTGAATGAAGTGTTTCTATTATCCTCATTTTTCAGATACAGAAATAAAATTTCAAATAGGTTAAATAACTTGCAGCAGAACTAAGAGATACTGCTAGGTCACTGTGATGCCAGAAAGTGCTCTTAATGACTCTATAACACTACTTTTGGGGCAGTTTAGGGGAATTTTTACACTCTATTTTTTTTTCATTCTCATTGTGTCCCAAGGACCTAAACACACACAAGTTCAAGAATTATGTTTTAAACATATTATTTTCTAGGATCAATTACACCACATATGTTGTCTGAACATTCTATCATGTTTTTTTTTTTTTTTTTTTTTTTTTTTTTTTTATTTGAGGGAGAAAGAGAGAGCACATGGGCAAGTGGAGGAGCAGAGGTAGAGGAGAGAAAATCCTCAAGTAGATTTTCCTCTGAGCACAGAGCCCAAAAAAGGGCTTAATCTCAAAATCGTGAGATCATGACTTGAGCTGAAATTGAGAGCTGTCCGCTTAAATGATTGAGCTACCCAAGCACCCCTCTATCAAATATTAATAGATTTATCAAGTTATTTGCAAAGGTGCATGCATATTTATATGAAGTGAAGGACTTAAGAAAAAAAAAGCTACTCTAGACACAGTATAAACAATTCAAGAATAGAGATGAAAGTACCGGGACGCCTGGGTGGCTCAAAGGTTGAGCATCTGCTTTGGGCTCAGGGCGTCATCCTAGAGACCTGGGATCGAGTCCCACATCAGGTTCCCTGCATGGAGCCTGCTTCTCCCTCTGCCTGTGTCTCTGCCTCTCTCTCTCTGTGTCTCTCATGAATAAATAAAGAAAATCTTAAAAAAAAAAGAAAGAAAAAAGACGAAAGTACCATTTCCAGATGTATCATCTCATTTTCATGTTTCAAATACATACTAATACCATTTTTGATAGTGCAAATGGAAAATAAAATTTCATGATGCAAATGGAAAATATAGGTTTTTGAAAGCAAAACTATATGAATTTTTAATCCATCATATTCAGTATTAGCTATGTGCCACAGGGCGCCTCATTCAATCTTTGTAGGCTTCAATTTCCTTAATAGAATTTTAATTAAAATACCTACTTTCAAAGATTTAAGGATTAAAGAAAGATTATATTAAGGATTAAAAATGTATAATAGATCTTCTGAATAGTAAGAAATCGGTATTAGTTTTTGCCCATTTTAAAAAATCTAATGGACCACAGTATGAATTTTCTATTGAAACTTATTCTTCATCCAGAAAAAAATATAACTATTACAATGACTCAATGCTATTTATTTATTTATTTATTTTGAGTCTAACTGCCTCTTACTTTTCCAAAGCATTAAGAATGTTAATTCAACTTCTGGGAAAGGCAACTGCTTAGAGATTATCATTTTTCCTTGAATGGTGAGTCCAAGAAAGGATCATAGACTTTTGGATTTTAATGACTTCCAACTATATTTATGACATTTCAAAATAACTTTAAAGTTTAGGCTAATTAACACAATTATCAAACTTATTCCATGTTTATCTCCCCAAATGATTATATTAAGGCAATTCTTACATATTTTTTTCATACACTATTTTGCCTCAAAAAAAAAATCCTCTGGCAAATACTTTACCTTATAGATGTCAAGCCTTATTTTAAACTGCATATGCTTAGTTGAGATTGCAGAATTAATTGAGAAAGAATAGTGATGGGCATTCTGGAAAGAAAAGAAAAGAGAGGAGAGGAGAGGAGAGGAGAGGGGAGGAGAGGAGAGGAGAGGAGAGAGGAGGGGAGAGGAGGGGAGAGGAGAGGGGAGAGGGGAGAGGGGAGGGGAGAGGGGAGAGGGGAGAGGGGAGAGGGGAGAGGGGAGAGGGGAGAGGGGAGAGGGGAGAGGGAGAGGAGAGGAGAGGAGAGGAGAGGAGAGGAGAGGAGAGGAGAGGAGAGAGGAGAGAGGAGAGGAGAGAGGAGAGGAGAGAGGGGAGAGGAAAGGAGAGGAAAGGAGAGGAAAGGAGAGGAAAGGAGAGGAAAGGAGAGGAAAGGAGAGGAAAGGAGAGGAAAGGAGAGGAAAGGAGAGGAAAGGAGAGGAAAGGAGAGGAAAGGAGAGGAAAGGAGAGGAAAGGAGAGGAAAGGAGAGGAAAGGAGAGGAAAGGAAAGGAAAGGAAAGGAAAGGAAAGGAAAGGAAAGGAAAGGAAAGGAAAGGAACAGCTAGTCTCTGAGACTAAAGTGAAACAAGCCTAACAATTATACAGTGATCACGCCAGGGAAAAAGGTGGCAAAGTGTCACTGATGTACTACTTTTGCCACATGCAATGCCATTCCCTCAGTAAGAATCACTTAGAATTTGTCCAAGTGATTTCAGACTTCATAAATTGATTTGATTTGCCCAGTGAAAGAGGAGTGGAAGTGACATGTATCTTGAGCAGGAGATTTAAAGGTTAGCCCATGTTTCACCTTTTAGGTTTCCTCTGCAATGACAACCAACAAAATTCCAGAAGGAAGCTATTCATTTATATTGGGTTCTGCAGGAAAGGAAATATGGAACAGAGCCTAAGCCAACCAATGGCAGACACATAGTAGGAAACAAATATTTGTTGTTGTAGCTCTTTACTATTTTAAGGTTGCTGTTTAATACAGAACAATCTAACCTGTTCCTATGATATAAAGATATGATAGCAATTAAAATTAGTATAAAATACAAAATATGAAATAGTCTTAAAGAACTGAAATTTAAATACTATTAAATATTTATCAGAGATGTCTACTAAAGTAGATCAAGTTGTATAATAGACAAACTTGCGGGTATCTGCTTAAATAAATATATAAACCAATATATAAATAAAGTTATATATTTGGGTTATGAATTTTTAATAACAAATATTTATAAAGTACTTAGCACTAGTTAAAACCTACTATTCTAAGTAGTATAAATACAACCCTTATAATTGCACATTACTTAATTACTGAACAATTTATTGTGAGATAATTCAATGATTGGTTCATCAACATGTGGTATGAATTCCCAAAATTATGAATAAGTCAAAGATAAAATGTATATTTTTAAGGATTTCTCCTTAATATCTGGATCTTTACAAATAAAAGACACAGTTGAGTATGGGTCCTAGTTCTGCACTTGGTTACCTGTTGCATAATCCTGTGAAATATATTTCATTAGCTACCTCAATTTCCTTAATAAAATCAATCTAACCAATAGAATTTGTTGGTACTGGGAAGCTTTTGGCATTGTACTAAGTTCTGGGTAATTAATAGTAAATAGATCTAACTCTTCTGTTAATCTCATAGGATTTATAGAAGAGACAGACAAAAAAATAGAAAATGAATAAATAGATAATTAAAGTTTCATTCTGAGGAAATTATTATTTTTTTCTGAGGAAATTTGTTTTAAGTCAAGATCTGAAGAGTGAGGAACATGGAAAGCAAAGTGTTGAATATCCCTTCAAGAAGATAAAACAACATCTGAGAAGCCCTGAGAAGGAAAAGCTTGAGGTTCTCTAGGAAAAGAATGAGGGTCCAGAGGGCCTATGCATAGAAAAATATGATAGGGTATCAGAGGTTGTTAAAATCTTCATAAGCTAGGGAGCTCCTGGGTAGCTCAGTCGGTATAGCATACAACTCTTAATTTCGGTTCAGGTCTTGATCTCTAGGTTGTGGGATCCAGCCCTGGTCAGGCTCTGTGCTGAGCACAGAGTCTACTTGTCCCTCTCCCTCTGCTCCTCCCCCTCTCCCCGCCCCCAACCCCGTTTATGCTCTCTGTCTCTATCTCTTGAAATAATTAAAACATCTAAAAAATATATATTCATAATAACAAAGAATTTGACTTTAAATGCAATTGCATGCCATTAAAAGATACTAAGTAAAAGAAAATAGTATCTTTGAATTTGTGGGGTATTCTTTCAAAACTACTTTGAGTAATATATCAAGGAATTTGATGGGGAGAAATGGTACATTGGCCAGTTTTAGGACATTAAGGCAGAAACATACAAATTTCAGTGGCAAACAGTAAGCCCTTATTACTTGCTAATAGATCTCTGTGTTAGCTAGACAGCTGGAGTCATTCTGCTCCTTCCTGCATATTGAGTTGAGATCTTTTACACATCTCATATTCTTGGGGTCTGGTATAGGGGAATCAGATATATGGGTCATGCATTTCCCATGGTGGGCCCAGAAGCTCTCAGAGAGGTAAACAGAAATAAGTTATTTTACTTAAGGCATAAGCTTGCAATCTGCACCAGGTCATTTTAGCCAAGGAACATCACACAGACAAGGATAGAGTCCATATTCTGGGCTTATTTAGGTGAGGCTAAGGTTTGTTGCTTATAATATTTACTAAGCAAAAATTCAAATACTGCAAAAGAGAAAAATACGAACACTAATAAATCTACCATAGTAATTAAAGATAGAGATGATAACAGTAAAAAAAAAGGGGGGTATATTTGAAAGTAATGTTAACTTATATTTAATAACTTACTATACTCCAGGCAATATTTATGGACTTTACTTTTATTAATTCATCTGAGTCTCACAACTACCTATGATTAGATTTGAAAATCGAGATTTAGAGGGGCTAAGTGTTTTTTACAATATTACAGCTTATAAGCAAAAGAGCTAAATTTTAAAGACAAGCAGCCTCTGTAGAACTTGAAGTCATAACAACTGGCTAGGGATACTGTAAACATTAAATAAGTGAGTATATAAAGTGGTTAATTGAGGTGCATACCACAGAGTAAATACTAAGTAAATGTTATCATTGCTAATATTTAACAAAGGAAAATGATGATTTGAAAATCATAATCCCTGACCTCAGTGAATTTTCAGATTTAAATGAAGCAAGGTGGTAATATATGAAGCATATTTAAAACATACATTTTTTAAAAGACATCTAATCCTGATCAGACAGGTTTTATTGTCTTTATATGGGGAACAAAAATTTGAGGTCTGAAAACTTTATGCAATGGGTTTCGGGTTACAGTTTACAAGTATCAGGTTTTTTATTTAACTTTAGTATAACCAGGGTTCTAGTCCAGGATTCTTTCTACAGCTTCATGCTGGGAAATGTTTTACCACCAGCAGATAGTCACCAAAGAAGATAAAATAGACCACCCCACCACACACACATACATGCAGATACACAAGAACTTATTCATCGTTATCTGTCTGTTGTGATTACTTAGTATGTCATCAAACAAGAAGGCCACACTACAAACGTGTATTTATTCTATATAATGAGAATGATCTCAGTAGTAATATCTGAAATTACAGATACCTCCTCATCCTCCATCCCCAAATGCCTCTCCCTAGATGATACATCCTAGGGTTCCCTGGGCACACCAGGTGGAAAGTCATGGCAGATGATTTAGCACCCTTACTTCTCCAGGACTGATCTCAGGTCACATGGTACTAACTGCAGGGGCATCAGAACTCTGCCAGATTTCAAGTTCTTTAAAAGAAGCACCTGCATTTGTCTTGCTCCATTTCTAGAAGAATGCCTGGCTCAGAAATGTACTCAGTAAATATTTCTTAAATGGGTGAATTAAGAAATGAATGAATCCTAAGGCTCTCAGTCCACGGGTATAAGATCAGTTGATGTAACTGTAGGCTATATATTTATGCTTTGGATAGAGAAAGGTAGTGAGCACAGATAGAAAGTAGAGTGGTGTAGCTGAAAGTAAGCAGCTCTGATGTCTGGAATTGACTGAAGAAGCTGTTTTCCTGCTTCTAACTAAAATAAGGATTTTCTAATCTTTTGAATTGCCTGATAGACTATAAGATCAGTTCTTACATTGGATATATATTCCTGGGATGCCCGAGCATGTACTAGAGGTCATTCTGCCCACATTTATCTCTTATAGATAATAATCAATGGAGAAGTTTTGATATCACTGTATGCATGGGTAGGTGTAGGAAATAGTGTGGATGGAAGGTATTAATTCCTAGAAATGATGATGTCCTGTTTGCAAAGGTGTAGAAAGTCATTAAATTTCTACTAGTGTGAGTTAAAAATGTGAGTTGTGTTCTTGCTAGAAAACATAACACTGGAATATTGTTTTCATACTTGTTGATTCCTTTAAGCTAGCACTTTCACCCCTTCAATCAAGGGTGACAAAGAACACAGACACCTTGAGTAATATAATCTAGACCAGGGATGCCTGGGTAGTTCAGTCGGTTAAACATCTGACTCTTGATTTTGGCTCAAGTCATGATGTCAGGGTCATGAAATCAAGTCCCATGTTGGGTTCCACGCTCAGTGTACTCTGCTTGAGATTATCTCTCTCCCTCTTCCCCTCCCCTCACTCGTGCTCTCTCTCTCTAAAAGTAAATAAATAAAGTCTTTTAAAAAATATCATCTAGACTAAAGACACACTGTTGGCATTACATTTAGACCAGATACTACCTTACTAACACCTTATTTTTTTTAAATGGCTCAACTGAAATACACTTTTATTTCAGCACATACAATAGTTCAGGTGGTTCTTTTCCACAGAGTGATTCAGGGTCCCCGATTCCTGGATTGTCGTCTCTACCTTGCATCATATTGGCATCTACTAGTGCAAGGGGAAGTGGAATGTTCAAGAGGGAAATCAATTTATTAAATTCTTTGCCTATAAGTAACTGCCATCATTTTTGTTCATATTATTTAATGAGAACTAATCACCACATACAGATGTAAGAAGAGCAAGTGAATGTATTTCTTAACTGGGTAGCTGTCTCCTGGCTGCAAGTGCCTAGTGGGATTAAGGGAGAAACAGCTCCTCCCACAGTCCATTTTTCTGACCACCAAATTTACCTTTTATTCTTTCGGTGGGAAATGTATACTCGTCTTCCTACATGAAGAAAATACCTATTCTATTCCTAAGGAAAACATCCCAAATTCTCATTATGAATTTGCATCTGGCTCAAAATTAAGATTAAGAACTGCATTTAGGGGCAGCCTGGGTGGCTCAGCAGTTTAGCACTGCCTTCGGCCCAGGGCATGATCCTGGAGTCCAGGGATTGAGTCCCACATCGGGCTCCCTGCATGGAGCCTGCTTCTCCCTCTGCCTGTGTCTCTGCCTCTCTCTCTCTCTCTCTGTCTCTCATGAATAAATAAATAAAATCTTAAAAAAAAGAACTGCATCTAGCTCAAAGCCTAGGATCTCTGGATGATGTACAGTCTTTCAAGGTCCAGAGGTGGCTTCCTTAATCTTTATTAGCCTGTTAACTAAGAAGACCAGCTAATTACACCTATCTTTCCTCATACCACATATACAATGGTGGAAAAAAGGTAGACCATTATGTCAAGAATCCCACAGTAAGCACTACTTCTTGATCATTTCACTGAGTAGGCATTAAAATGTCCCTTGTAACAGATTACAGATTAGGCTTGTAGAATCTTTGAGAGCAATTCTCTTGTTACTGTTCTGCATGGACCCTGGTTTTATCTACAGAGGGTTTTTTTTTCCTCATCCATTTCCTCTATCATTTGAAGTAAATTTGGATAATTTTAGGCATCTTATCAATACCAGGAATATACCTTGGGTTTATTGTGTCTCCCGATAATACAGTTTTGACTCTTCTGTGAGAAACATAAAGCCACAGTAACCAGACAACAAAAAGAAATAAAAGGTATCCAAATTGGCAGGGAAGAAGTAAAACTTTCACTCTTTGTAGATGACATGATACTACGTATAAAAAAATCCAAAAGACCACCAAAAAAACTGCTAAAATTGATACTTGAATTCAGTAAAGTTGCAGGATACAAAATCAATGTACAGGAATCAGTGGCATTTCAATATATAAATAATGAAACAGCAGAAAAATAAATCAAGGAATCTATAAATGCACCAAAAACTATAAGATACCTAGTAATAAACCTAACCAAAGAGGTAAAAGCTCTGTGCTCTGAAAACTGTAAAACACTCATGAAAGAAATTGAAGATGAGGCAATTAAGTGGAAAAACAGTCCATGCTTGTGGGTCGGAAGAACAAACATAATTAAAATGTCTATACTATCCAAAGCAATCTATACATTTAATGTAATCCCTATCAAAATACCACCAACACTTTTCACAGAGCTGGAACAAATAACCCTAAAATTTGTATGGAACCACAAAAGACCCTGAATAGCCAAAGCAATCTTGAAAAAGGAAAGCATAGCTAGAGGCATCACAATTCTGGACTTCAAGCTATATTACAAAGCTGCAGTCATCAAGACAGTATGGTACTGGCACAAATTGATGAATGAAACAGAACAGAAAACCCAGAAATGGTCCCACAATATATGGCCAACTCATCTTTGAAAAAGCAGGAAAGATTATCCAATGGGAAAAAAAGACTGTCTTCAACAAACGGTTTGGGAAAAGTGGACAGCAACATGTAGAAGAATGAAACTGAACCAGTTTCTCACATCACACACAAAAGTAAATTCAAGATGAATGAAAGACATAAACGTGAGACAGGAAACCATCAAAATCCTAGAGGAGAACACAAGCAGTAACCTCTTTGACACTGGCCATATAACTTCTTACTAGATATGTCTCCTGAAGCGAGAAAACAAAAGCAAAAATAAACTACTGGGATTTTTATCAAGATTAAATGTTCTGCACAGTGAAGGAAACGATCAACAAAACTAAAAGGCAGCCTATAGAATGGGAGAAGATATTTGCAAATAACTTATCTGATAAAGGTTAGTATCAAAAATATATAAAGAACTGATACAATTCAACACCCAAAAAATAAATAATGCAATTAAAAATGGGCAGAAGACATGAATAGACATTTTGCCAAAAAAGGCATCCAGGTGGCCAACAGATATATGAAAAGATGCTCAACATCAGTAATCATCAGGCAAATACAAATCAAAACCATGATGAGATACCACCTCACATCTGTCTGAATGGCTAAAATTAACAACACAAGAAACAACAGATATTAGCAAAGATGTGAAGAAAGGGGAACCCTCTCACACTGTTGGTGAGAATGTTGGTGCAGCCCCTCTGGAGAACAGTATGGAGGCTCCTCAAAAAGTTGAAAATAGAACTACCCTGTGATCCAGAAATTGCACTACTACATATTTATCCAAGGGATACAAAAATATAGATTAGAAAGGGGCATATGAATCCCATTGTTTATAGCAGCAGTATCAACAGTAGCCAAACTCTGGAAAGATCTGGCATGTCGGCTTCAATAAAGAAGACTTCAATAAAGAAGATGTAATGTGTGTGTGTGTATATATATGAATATTTACCAGACATCAAAAAGACTGAAATCTTGCCATTTGCAAAGATTTGGATGGAACTAGAGTGTATTATGCTAAGTGAAATAAGTCAGTCAGAGAAAGACAAATACCATATGATTTCACTCACATGTTGAATTTAAGAAACAAAACAAAGTAGCAAAAGAAAAAAAAAAAAAAGAAAGAAATACAAGCCAACAGACTCCTAACTACACAGAATAAACTGAAGGCTACCAGAGAGAGGTTGGTTGGGGATGGGTGATAAGCATTAGGTAATGTATGGAAGTGTTGAAAAACCTATATTGTACACTTGAAACTATATTACACTATATGTTAACCAACTGGAATTAAAAACTTAAAACATATAAAAATAAAAGAATACTAGGAAAAAGAAAACAAAACCATAAATATAATAGTATTTGCATTATTTAGAATTAGAAAATCAATTAGAAAATTGTAAGTATCTTACCTTTTTGCAAACATGTTTCACAAACCTGTATGAATATATGTACATTGCTAGGGTACTCTCCAGGGCTGACAAAGAATCCTGCCTAGGATGGCCTGAAATTTTAGCTTCATTTGCTCATGGTAAATGTACCTCTTACTAAAAGATATCCATCAACAGTGTCTAACCACACCTCCTTATTCTTGGGATCAGATGAGAAACTGGACTACACAGGGAATTTGAATTCTACAAATCTGACCAATATCCCTGAATTTGAGAAGAGTTTCCATGTAGATATAAACTGTTGACTACATGGGTCTTCCAACCAAGGAAAGAAAACACTAGGGAAGATGTAATGTAAGCCTTGCCCTGGATATATTTTTATTCAATCATGGTGCTTTAACAAACAAAGGGCATGACATTTGGGTTGTTTGAAAGCTAGATTCCTGGCACTAATACAAGATTCCTTTTTTCAGAACACTCTCAGTTTTTGCAGAGGTTATTGATTTGTTTATTCTGTGTTGATAAGCCATACAGCTCCAGAATTCAGAGTCATGCAGGGTTATTTGCATTTAAGAGTTAGTAAAGATGTGATTGCTTTTACTTCTGATGTCACATTATTAAATACTGCTCTTCATATTTGGTGTCCTCCCCCTCCTCTCCTCTACACCCTAGAGGTCTCAAGAGGATAAATGTATATTTTACATTGATTTTGATCAAATGGCTTTTGCCCTGGGTAGTATTAGATGGCTAGGTCATTGCAGCAATTATACAGCAGTATTCCCCAAGTGGACCTTTCATCTACTTGTAATATAAAATCAATAATGTCTAAACAAGGACTGAGATGGCATTTTAATGTTTTCCAGAGAGCATTTAGACATCTGAGCTGTCTCAGAAGTGGTTTGAAGGTCCATTTCAAAAATGGGGGCAAAAAATGTTCTCTATGTCTTGTTTGTACATCTTTCTAGGTAACTAAGAAACAAATTTTTCTAAACATAAAACATAAAGTTGTAGTCTGTGCTAATAAGAAGCTTCAAGGAAATTATTGTTTGTATTTGCTCTTATAAACTAAGACTTGCCACTATATTTGCAACACCAGTATTCTTCAAATACAATATTAAATACATAATTAAAAACCTATAATTTTCCACCATTAATTTTGAAATCTATTTCACTGAGATGCAGTAAACTAATAGCATATTTAATTGGCGCTCATTTTGCATCATACTGTCAAAGTTCAAAACAGTCTTTATTCAAATATTCAGGGACAGCTTTTACAATTTCTACAAGGTTATTTATAAATCTGAATTATTCTCTGCTATGTAGTGCATAAAACCAGGTTATATATGAGGGAGAAAGTTTTAATTCATTTTTCATATGATAACACTTAAGCAAATAATTTCCTTTGCTATCTATGTTCCTAATTACTTAACGAGAAATACTTTCCATGGAAACCTCTTGAAGCTACTTTCTTTCATTTCATCAGAACTAAAAAACCTGAGACCTCAGTGATTAATGTAGGTACCAGTTTCATCACTGGTTAGCACATTTCCTGTATTATGCACAGGAACCTAGAAGGAGGCCTCGGAAGTAAACTCAAAATATGCTCCGAAGGTTTTTCAAGCCAGTGACCTTTCATTGAGTAGGGTTAAACTGACAAATGCTATAAAAGGTACAAAACTCCTCTGAGAAGCCCTTCATTTCAGTCTGTGCAATCAAAAGACCTAATTAATGCTTCCACTCATGAAATATTTATAAGTTCTATGTAAGCAGGTCAGCTTGTTAAACTAACTTACCTCTGCCAAGCACATCATTACATCACAAACCAGTGAATAGATATAAATCAGCCAGCTATTCCTGTAAGGAATTACGGAGTCAACTAAATACCCGGCAAATCACAAAGGAATCACTTCTCTCTTTTCATAAAAAAATACTATATGAAAGTTACTATAATCCTTTACTATTGCTGTATCACTATATTTATGAGAGTTATGATGAATTTCTAATAATTTAAATTTCTAATGCTCCCCCAAACCATCATACGCTTGCTTCTTTCATACTACTAAGGGCATCATATTCTTAAACTGTTTACACACATTTTATTTTGCTGTTTTAATTTTCTGCAATTTGTAGAGACCAATGAATAAGATATTCCCAGACCTATACATTAGAAAATGTTGAAAATAATGATAATACTTAAAATGTCACTTTTAAGCTCTTAGCATATCCAAAGTGCATACTATAATCTCCGCCAAGAATTTAGGTTGTAAAGATGTCTGTATTAGTACTATGTTGGGTAAACTGAATATTTTAATTTTAAACCATCAAGTTAGTTAGCATCTATATACTATAACTCTTATTTTGTAGCCACCGAAGTCTGATATTTTTAAAAAATATTTTATTTATTTATTCATGAGAGACACAGAGAGAAGCAGAGACAGAGGCAGAGGAAGAGAAGCAGGCTCCCTGCAGGAGCCTGCTGCAGGACTGGATCCCAGGTCTCCAGGATCACGACCTGGGTCAAAGGCAGATGCTCAACCACTGAGCCACCCAGGAGTCCCACCATCAAAATCTGATTGAGTTGCTTTAGCCTTAACTTTCCTGCCCATTCAAGAACATTCCTGAACTTTTGCAACTGAAAGTTTCTAGAACTATTTTATAATTGTCTTAGAAAACAATTGCCAAGATGTCCCATAACTGATCCATCCATCAATATTTATCTATTTACCATATATTGATCATGCCATAGTAACTGTCATATGCTGGAATAAATCAGTATCTCTTTATCATGTGTTCTTTCTTAACTTCTCCTTCCAATCTATTATTGCCAATTGTTCTTTCCAGGGTACCCTTGTATATAGTAAGGCTATATCTGCGATATTGTGCTTAATACAGGTACCATAATTTTTGAGGGACTTTAAAAAATATTCTAGAGGATGATAATAAATGTTCACATGCTGGAATTCACCAACTATCATATAATACAATGTCTCTAAGGAAACTAAGGGTAAAAGGAGCCAAAAGTTAATTTAAAGAACAATAACTGAAAAGTTGTCATGTTAGAAGCAACTTCAGTGGGGCTCAAAAACTTAATCAGAAGTATTCAGCACTGCAGGAAGGAAAGATATGAATCAGTAGAAGATGAAAGATTTGAAATTGTTACTATGCAGCAATTTTTAAAGTTTTATAAATAATGTTTGGATTTGCCAATTATTCCAAATAAAATTAAAATTTAATAATATTGAGAAGTGAGCTAAGAACCAAAAAAACCCAAAAAAACAAAAACCAACCCAAACCACAACACACACACACACACACACACACACACACACAAAGGAAGAAATAGACAAAACCCTGCTTAGGTACCAACAGAGAATAAATGTTCCTTGCTTATAAAATTTCTATGTTCCTCAACATTTCTATACTATCAGATGGTGTTATGCAATAAGTAGTTGCAATGTATGTAAAAAAGTCTGTGCTTCAAGGAATACATTTTTCACTTTCTATGCTATTTTAATTGGTGAGTAGAACTGGCAAGTTCCAAAGTGTTAGCGATGGAATTGTCACCCTTGACAAATAGGGTGGATGATCAGTTACTTTTTTTTTAAGATTTTATTTATTTACGAGAGAGAGAGAGAGAGAGAGAGAGAGAGAGAGAGAGAGAAGCAGGCTCCATGCAGGCAGCCCGACATGGGACTTGATACAGAATCCTGGGGTCATGACCTGAGCCCAAGGCAGATGCTCAACTGCTGAGCCACCCAGGCGTCCTGCCCCTAGTGTATTCTTATATTCATTAAATTCGTCCCTGCTAAAGACCTGTCCTGGACAGAAGAGCTTTGAAATAATAAGTTGATACAAAACTATGGGGAGAGGAAAGGTAGATCACGAGTCAGACAAAAATCTGTGCCAATTCTGTCATATATGAGAAAGCTTCTAAAATCACGTTTGAGGCATGCATCACAAAGTGTGTGGGGTCTACATGCTGTCCTTGGATGAAAGGATGCACCTAACTGGAATAGAAGGTTTTCTTTCTAAAGAAATTCATGAGTAAATTGAACAAAAGACTAGTCCTAGTTGCTCACTGACTTGTAGGGTTTCCTAATCAATTGCACTATGATCCAGGGGTTGCTGTCCTTGGCCAAAGTGAACAGTATCAGTCAGAAAAGAAACAGGCTGAAGCTGTTGGTCTCTTTTAGATTTCTGTCAATGTATTAAGATCTTTTGCCTTTTGTGGATGATCCAGGGAGAAGTTAAGCATTTGGGAAAAAAAACAAGGCAAGTTTCTGCATCTAATTTAGAAAAATGTATATGGCTGTAACTCTGTAGCAATACTAGATTATGTCAAGAATGTTATTTTGGGATCAAACATGCTAATTAATGGTCTTGAAAGTATCAGAATATTGTGGAATGTTTTCCAAAGTGTCTACAGAGAGCTTACAAGATTATGAAATTATGATATCGACTATCTTGAGCAGGAAACTATTCTTCCTTAAACACAGTGTTTGATTGGGAGGTCAAATAGAAAAACACGATAATGTGACACCATGGAGCTACACAACACTGACAAGATAGTTCTAATATGCAAATTGTAAAGAAAATAGTGTAGTATAAATAGCTTTCCCCACATGATACTGTTTGTTCTATCGTATGAAATTTGTCCCTTACAGATCTAACAGTTTGGGGGATGTAGAACAAAATAAGAGAGATTGATTGTGTTTTTGGTAAAACCAGGGAACACATACTGAGAGGTCTGGCCTAGCTACACCCTTCCTGGCTTTTTTTATGTATCATTTCTACCCTGACAGATGACTATGATATATTTTGCTTCTTGGATATATATGAATAAATTTATGTTCCTGGCTAGTAGTGTGTGGATGCATTCTTTAGAATTTATCAGCTCCAGCTACAGGTATAAGTACAGAAATATGAGCTAAGAGCCATAAAACCTCATATATAAAATGCTATTTTCTCTGAAAATTTTTCTTGATAGCCTTCCCTTTTGTCTACTCTCCAAGAACATTACTATCCTTTCTATTTTTCACTCAGGTTATGTGAAATATGATTATGGTGCTTAATTATCTTCAGGTATGATGGTTTTTCGCTGTATTTCTTAATACATGAAACTCTTTGGAGGTGGGGAGAAGGCAGCATATCTTTCTCTGAAGTACACTTTGAAGTGCTTAGTAATGCTCTGTGGACACCTTACATATCAATTGAAAAATCTGAACATGACAGTTGGTCAACCTACTACTATCTAGTTACCTAAATGCTTCATGGAATGTATTATCTAATAACATGACCATAACTCCAAGTATCTAAATAAACCATAAGCATTTTATAAATAATAGAGATACTGAGTTACACCCAGCTAGAAGGCATATTTCAGAAATGTCAAGCTGTTTGATAACTTACATTAGCTTTGAATATCCTATCTTTACATCTGATGAGACTGACATAAAAAAGGGATCTCATGATATTACTAAACTCACCTGATGTGTAGGAAGCAGATATATTTCATATCAAAATATATTCAATGTTATAAAAACATAACAGAATCAAATGTAGTTAGTAAATTACTTACTCGTATTTTAAAAGCCAACTTCTTGTTCATGTAAGAACACACTGTTAGCTATTTTATAACTTACTTTCTATTTTATTTCTTTCCAAAAGTAAAAACTCTAACATAAATTGTAAAAGAGCTGAAAAGTAAAAATGGATTAATTTTCTTGAGCCTATCAGAGATCTGGGTCCACACAGTATAACATGCTGAGAATTTCAGAGACCTTGGAAGGGGATGAAAGCATTTTGCCTGTGGAATGGATGTGAATCTTTAGGAGCCAGAGGATACATGGTGGTAGACACAATAATGGTCACCCCCAAAGGTATCCCAGTACCAGTGAGCACGTGATGTTACATAGAAAAGGAAAATTAAGATAGGGATATTATGTAGAACTATTTAGATGGGTCTAATGTAGCCACAAAAGGCCACAGAAGTAGAAAAGTGAAGCTTAGAGTAATGTGATATGAGAAGGTCTCAGCTCATTTTTGCTAACTTTGAAGATAAAGAACTAAGTGCATCCTCTAGAAGCTGGAAAATATGAGCAAATAAATCCTACCCAGAGCCACAGAAAGGAGGCACCACTGGCAACACTTTGATTTTAGCCCAGTAAGATCTGTGTCAGACAACTAACTTAAAGAACTGTAAAAATAACAGACTGTGTTGTCTAAGCCACTAACTTGTGGAAATCTGTTACAGCAGCCATGATTAACTGATACACAAGTCAAAGAACTGACTTGGCTTCTGGGGACTGACAGATATGTACCTGCAAGGAGCAAGAGTTTAACCATTAAGTTACCCAAGCATTAGTTCACCAGAGCAAATGCCATTGGAGGCTATATGAGCTGGCAAAAAGATTCAGTTGTATTTTCCTAAAAACATTATTAAAGTTTGAGTGTGGGATAGCTTGGAAATTTAAAGCCCAGGTTGCTAGACATATAGGGACATAATAATAATAGAATAAATTCTCTAAGTAGATATATGGGAACCATAAATGTGTATGCACCTAAAAATAGTGCCACAAAATAAATGAGGCAAAATGGATACCTTGAAAGAAAAAAGAGACAAATTCACAACTACAGTTGTAGGATGCAACACTCTCAGTAATTGATAAAATCAGGAAAAAGAAAATCAGTAAAGACATAACAATACAATACAATACAATACTATTGAACAATACTGTTGAACAATACTATTAACCTAATTGACCTATAGATAATTCAAAAACATCAGAAAATATGTTGTCTACCAGGACATATGCACATTCACCAAAATGGGGCAAAACCCCCAAATCTTATCAAACTTAAAAGAATAAATATCATGCCAACTATGTTCTCAGATTATAGCAAATTAAACTAAGTCAGTTACAGAAATAAGTTTGAAAAATCAGTAGAAATATTTGGAAATACAGAATTGAAAAAAAATGTGGGGGGGGGGGGACCTGGGTGGTTCAGTCAGTTAAGCATCTGTCTTTGTCTCAGGTCATGATCCCAGGGTCCTAGGATTGAGCCCACATCAGGCTCCTGGCTCAGCAGGGAGTCTGCTTCTCCTCCCTCTACCACTCCCCTGCTTGTGTTCTCTCTCTCTCTCTCTCACAAATAAATAAATAAAACCTTTTTTAAAAAATAACATGTGAATAAGGGACACTGAAAGAAAAATTTTAAAAATTCAATTAAAAAATTAAAACATTTCAAAATTGTTAATGCAACTGACATACTTAAAGGGAAATTTACGGAATTAAATGCTAATGCTAGGGAAAAAAAAAAAGAGAGAGAGAGAGATTAGGTTGGTTACCTTAGTGTGTACCTTAAGAAACTAAAGAAGAGCAATAAACTAAAAGAAAACAAAAATAAATAATGAAATTATTTAAATGTAAGTTAAATTTAAAACCAAAAACAATAAACAAAACCAATGAAAACAAAGCTTATTTGTTAAAAAACTGAATGAAAGATTCACCTTTGAAAAGTTGAATAAAGTGGAAATAACAATGAACAAGTGAATAGAATCATAGTCATATTGACCAAGAAAAAAGAGGACACAAATTGCCAACACTGGATATCCCAATTTTCTTTTTTTTTTAAGATTTTATTTATTTATTCATGAGAGACACACACACAGAGAGAGAGAGAGAGAGAGAGAGAGACAGGCAGAGGGAGAAGCAGGCTCCATGCAGGGAACCTGACGTGTGGGACTTGATCACGGGACCCCAGGATCACTCCCTAGGCTTAAGGCAGCGCTAAGCCGCCGAGCCGCCCAGGCTGCCCTGGACATCCCAATTTTCAATGGGATAATTAAATCACTATAGTCTCCATAGTGCTAAGTGAAAGAAGACAGAGAAAGATAAATACTATATGATCTTACTTATATGTGGATTCTAAAAACAAAAGACAGACCAAAAAAAAGAAAAACATAAACAAGCTCGTATACATATACAGAACAGATTGGTGGTTGCAGGAGGTGGAGATTGGGGGTGGGCCAAATGGGTGAAAGGAGTCAAAAAAGACAAACTCCTAGTCATAAACTAAAAAAGTCATAGGGATGTCATGTACAGTGTGAAAACTGCAGTTAACAATATTACATATTTGAAAGTTTCTAAAAGCACAGATCTTAAAGTTCTCTTCACAATAAAAACCTTTTTTTTTTTACTATGCGCAGTAAAGGATGTGAACTAGTCATATGGCGGTCATTTTGCAATATATACAAATATTGAATCATAACATCATATACGCAAGTCAATTATACCTCAAAAAAATCAATTCAGATATCAGGGGAAGACAAGATGTGATGAAGACTTTGCAAAATGGATTAACTGGGTTACAAACCTATGATATAGCTTCACTGAAGTAGATAAGGAAGAAAGTAATGGACCAAAATCACTTTGGAAAATGTTTCATCTAGATAATGTAAGGTTAAAGACAAATAGTATAGTCTAGTTGATAATTTTGTTTCTCACAAGGCTATAATTTAGCAATTCTGAAAGCAACTTATATGTATATCAAGGTTGAACAAATGAGTAAATGGACTGTATATAATGAGAGCCAGTTTTCTCCATTTAGAGAGACAAGTTACAAATACACAAGGAGGAATGCTATAATGCACACTGTAGTTTTGGGGTTAGAGGTGGAGATTTCAGTATGAACTCATGTGTAGATAAATACAGAAATGCACATGATCATTTGTTTGGAAATGAGTTAACATGCTTACTCGCTTGCTTTAATGCACGTCCACAAATTTTTTTACTGAGGTGCCTGGGTGGCTCAGTGGTTGAGCATCTGCCTTTGGCTCAGGGCGTGATCCTGGGGTCCTGGGATGGAGTCCCACATCAGGCTCCCCACAGGGAGCTTGCTTCTCTCTCTGCCTGTGTCTCTGCCTCTGTGTGTGTGTGTGTCTCATGAATGAATGAATGAATGAATGAATGAATAAAAAACAAATAGATAAAAATTTTTTTCTGCATACTTCCCTCTCAGAGGTGGAACTTAACTTCTTTCCCTATGTATACAGGCTGGACTTAGTCACTCACTTCCTAAGAACAGAGAATGAAAAGGGAAAATAGTAACTCTTCCTTGGAGAAACCTGACAGAGACCACTTTAACTAAATGGTTACTTTAACTTCATGAATAATGACTCATGTGGATATCATGCATGCCCTGATAGGGCACTTCTCTTATGAGATATTTACCCCCAAAATCCATTGCCTTCATCTAATCATGTGAAAACATTAGACAAACTCAAACTGAAGGACATTCTACATAATTTCTTGATCCTATTTGTTAAATGTCATGAAAAACAAGGAAAGATAGAGCTGTTACAAATTGCAGAAGATGGGAAAAATAAAGATAATATAGAAAAAAATCCCCCATAATATAAAAAAAATCAGTGGAAAACTGGTTAAATCCAAATAAAGTCTGATTTCATAGTATTTCATCAATATTAATTTCTTAGTTTTGAGAAAAGTACCATTGTTATATAAGATGTTGACATTAGAGGAAGCTGGGTAAGATGTACACAGGAAACCTCTCTACTATCTTAGGAACTCCACTGCATATCTAAAATTCTTCCAAAATAAAATTAAAAAAAAAAAGAAAAAGTGGTTTCAGTTAGTCTATAATGAAATCATGTGTAAAGAAAAACAGTATTATCAAAATAACAAACCAAAGCAATAAAACCTCATCCAAGGCAAGTATAATCTCATCACAATGATAAACTACCTACCTGTTGCCACAGTAATAGCAAGCACGCCAAAGACTTTAATTTAGTATTAGAGAAAACTAATATTGTATTTAAAAAAAAACATGTTTCTTCTGTAATCAGACTATCTCTTGTAATAGAATTGACAAGGTCAGTTCATTTATATTCATGTGATCATCACCTCTCTAAACATTGAGTAAAAGTAAAGTCAGGTCATTGACACGCAAAAAATCTGTTGGCCTGTGTTCACAGCTAAACAGGTTTTAAATGTTAAAATATAATACAAAAAGTATAATAACTACAATCTGTGATGGCCATTTTTAATGCATATGGTACTCAAAAGATAATTTTAAATTTCTTTTTTTTTAATTTTTTAAATTTATTTATGATAGTCATACAGAGAGAGAGAGAGGCAGAGACATAGGGAGAGGGGGAAGAAGCAGGCTCCATGCACCGGGAGCCTGACGTGGGATTCGATCCCGTGTCTCCAGGATCGCGCCCTGGGCCAAAGGCAGGTGCCAAACTGCTGCGCCACCCAGGGATCCCAAAAGATAATTTTAAAACTAAAATATCTAGTATACAATTTAGAAAATATTTTACTGAATATTTTTAAATTAAGGTAGATCATTAATATTGTAACAAAGAAAAATTGTAAATGCTTTATGTGGAAGAGTTTTTACAGGACTAGAAATATAGTTTAAAGCTTAGACAACTAATACTTTAAAATATCATGTATATAAATATCAATGGGAGAATGATTTTTACTAAATTTTCGCTGGTAAAAATATACAAATGATGTGTACAACCCAGCTAATTTTCTACATGAATTGAATGACCTGTTTTATTAATCATAGCCTTTTATTTTTTTTAAAGATTTTACTTATTTATTCATGAGAGACACAGAGAGAGAGAGAGAGGCAGAGACACAGGCAGAGGGAGAAGCAGGCTCCATGCAGGGAGCTCGACATGGGACTCGATCCCAGGACCCCAGGATCACGCCTTGAGCTGAAGTCAGACGCTTAATCGCTGAGCCATCCAGGGATCCCAATCATAGCCTTTTAAAAGAAATCAGGGACTTTTGGCATTTTTTTCTTTCCAAGGTAAGGGTGACATATTAATTTATAGAATATTTTCAGATACCTTGGATTGACTTATATTGTTCTCTAATATTTCACATTAAAATAAAATATTTTTACACTGTTATGTTTAAAATTGTAGTAAGTACAAAGCAGAGCACTACAAATACGTACCCAATATTTACTTGGTGGCAAAAGATAGGTCAGTCTGTCAAAGAGAACTGAATCCTTCTTATCTTTCTGACTCATAGACATGAATAATATTTATTTGAAACCCCGTCATGGATATTGTTATGGGTTGAATTGTATCTCTCCAAATTACATATGTTGAAATCCTAATCCGTGATACCTCAGAATGGGGGTTATTTGGAAAGAGGGTTGTGTGGCAAATGGAATTAGTTAGGATGGGGTCATAATGGAGTAGGGTGGGCATCTAACCTAATATGACTAATGTCCTTAAAAAAGGGGAAATTTAGACACAAGTACACATAAAGAGACAATGCGGTACGAAGATGAAGGCAGATCTCAGGAATCTACAGAAAGGTCAAAGAATGCCACAGACTGCCAGCAAACCACCAGAAGCCCAAGTGGGAGCCTGGAGCAGATCCCTTCTTTAAAGCCCTCAGAAGGCAGCAACCTTGTTGATACTAATTCTCGGACTTCTAGCCTCCAGAACTCTAAAAACTACAATTCTGTCATTTAAGACACCCAAATTATGGCAGATTGTTACAACAACCCCGGCAAACTAATACAGATGTTTTCTCTGTTCCTGAGCCAAGAGTGACCAGGACACGGAGTAGATTTAAAGACATCATCATCAGAAAGTTTGTTTCTATTGATAAATCAATATTTGAGCATCAATATTACTGTTAAATTATAATATATCCTTAACCCTACTACACATTGAGAAGTCCATGTGATAGATCTTTTTTTCCCTTTATTTTTTTTTTTTTGTTATTCTAAATCCCCAAGGACATGATATTCCCAATGGAACTCAATAAGCTTATTAGAACACCACACAGAAGTCTTGAAAATGTTATCTCATTAAAAGAGGGTAATATTTCTCCTGAATGTTGAGTTATGTACTAAGTCTGCACTCACTTTAGAAAGTAGTCTTGTCATCTTCCTTTTCATAACTGAGCTAAAATCAACAATACCAACCAGGCCAGTAAACTGAGCTGAAAATTTAAAGAGAGTCTTCTAATACAACTTAATTACTGGTACCTAACGATGACATCTGTATATGACCATCTGCATAAAACAGGTAGGTTTTTATGATGTTAGAACACTTGTTGAATGAAAGAATGATGTCAAAAGGCAAGGAAATGACTCACATAGGATCCTGAGTGTTATTTAAATTATGTATTGAGTATTTTATGTATTTGTTACATAGATGCATTATACATCTTTAGGTGTTGTGTCTATGCATTTAAGATAGGTAACTTTACTGCTGTGTTAGAAAACTTATTTCTGTGATATAGGGTATAAACAATTCTATTGCATTTTTATTTTCTTTAAAGATTTTATTTATTTATTCATGAGAGAGGGGCAGAGACACAGGCAGAGGGAGAAGCAGGCTCCTCGTGGGGAGCCCAGTGGGGGACTCCATTCCCAGATGGAGGATCACTCCCTGAGCCGAAGGCAGAGAGTTACCCATTGAGCCACCCAGGTGCCCCTCTATTGTATTTTTAAAACCAGAGTATTATTTTTTTCCTTTTGCGGAATACAACCAAAACCAGCCAAGACCATATTTCAGCAGTTGGCAATCTGTGGGCCACCACATGGTTAATAGGCCACTGCTTAGTTTGTAATTAAATGTTAATTAGAACACAGCCACACCCATTTGTGCATTTTCTAAGTCTGTTTTTGTGATAGAACCACACTGCTGAATAGTTACCACAGAGAATGTATGTCTTGAAAAGCCTAAAATATTTATATTTTACTATCCTGCCTCTTTACAGATAAAGTTTGCCAACCTCTGCTATATATTACTGCATCAATATTGATTCTCTCACTCCACAAGGCCAATTTTAACCTCTGCTTCAAAGTACTATGGTTAATAGAGCGGGCTCTTAGTTACAGTAACTGATATATTTTAACTAAGCAACATGTATTACCCTGCCCGTTATTCATTTTTTAAATTTGATTCATCATTTGGCATTTAAGAAAACTTTTTTATGGTATTTACCTATATGGTTCTGATAAAAACTAAATTAAATATCCATGGAAAACATTACACAAGTGACTGACAGTAAATATTAATTAAATATTAGTTTTTATTAATAAATATTAATTCAGTCTCTTTCATGAAGTCTTCGCGACTTATGTCCCACTTCCAGGAGTTTTGTAATTCATCTGCTTTTCAGTCACCTAGTTTTGTTTTAATTATTTCACTGCATTAATAATGTCTTACGATATATTTGTAAGCTTCTTGAAGGCATGATCTATGTCCACAGATAAGAAAAGTAAAAATTTAAACTCACTACCAAAAATAATTAAGGGAAAGAAAAAACAGGCCAAATGGTGAAGTTTTATCCAGGAACAATAATGAGAGGAGAATCTCTTATTTTGATTTATTTGGCAATTGGAAAATATCTGCTTGGTGTTGGATAATAGAGGTGACATATTTACTAACTTCAGTGATAGAAATTTCAAGGGTATGGGCAGCCCCGGTGGCTCAGCAGTTTAGCGCCACCTTCGGCCCAGGGCCTGATCCTGGAGACTTGGGATCGAGTCCCACATCGGGCTCCCTGCATGGAGCCTGCTTCTCTCTCCGCCTGTGTCTCTGTCTCTGGCTCTCATGAATAAATAATAAATAAAATCTTTTAAAAAAAGAAAAGAAAAGAAATTTCAAGGATACAAAAGGGGTCTGAAAAAAGTTGAGTTCAAAGGAAAAGAGGACTTCACTGTATGAAGTACATGTTATCAGTATCAAGTTCACTGCAAAAATCTCCTTTTTAAAAACTCAATATTGAAAACATGTTAAGACAAAATAATTTTCTGATTAAGTGGTTCAAAAAAAACAAAAAAAGAATATACATGCTAAGCCAGCTTAAAAGTTGGCTACTCCACAACTATTTTTTACCCTTATACAAATGTTGGTCATAATATTAATATGTCATAATTATGTAGTTTCTATAATTTTAATCAAAAACTAAAATGACTGGCAAAACCACTGATCATTGAATGTAAACATTGATGTAATACTGAATTTCCTGATTAAAATGTTAATATATCCTTAAGGAAAAAAATCAATCCCCAGAATATTATTTTTCCCAGAATATAAAAATTCTATTTTACCAGTTTTCCTATTCCAAAAAGGAAGAATAGGCCTACATTATATTTCAAGAGATTCTGACTTTATGTTGGAGCAAATGTGTGTAAATTAACAGACTGAACACACACACACACACACTCAGATATCCTGTGAAAGAAAGAAAAAAGGTGGAAGAATTTCAAATTTAGTGAACAAAGGAATATAATTTCCTTGAGGAAAATCTGGTATGATAAGTTATATTTTAATAATCTATTCTACTTCATATATTTATAAATTTAAGGCTACTTAAACTTGTGTAAACATATACAAGTAAGTCTTTAATGGGTATTTAGAACAACTAACTGCCATTGCAACCTACTTAATTCATTAAAACTTAAATATATTTCATCTCACTCATAATGACAAGGGAATCTTGTCTTTCTCACATTATACGTATAACACATGGTCCTGGCATTTTATTTTTCCTTTCTAGTTTTATTTTTTTAAAGATTTGATTTATTTATGAGAGACAGAGAGAGAGGGAGAGAAAGAGAGAAAGAGAGAGAGAGAGAGACACAGGCAGAGGCAGAAGCAGGCTCCATGCAGGGAGCCCGACGTGGGACTCGATCCCAGGTTTCCAGGATCATGTCCTGGGCTAAAGGCAGGTGCTAAACTGCTGAGCCACCAAAGCTGCCCTCCTTTCTAGTTTTAAAAGATAGATTAAAATTTTTTTAAAAAAAATTAAAAAGAAAAGATTAATAGTGACTTGGCCTCCTTCACTTACCCTAAAACTATTACATCATGCATAGAACATACAGTAAGTATGTGTAAGACAAAAGGAAGTCTAGATTCTTTCTCCTTTCATCTCAACATTAAATCCACAGCATACCAGGATATATGGAATTCAACAATTCAATCCTGCAAAAAAGGGGGGATTTTATATATATTAAAAATAAAGTGAACAGTTAGTACAGACATGATTAGACTTATTGGATTTAAATTTCTCCCCCCTCAGCTGTACTAGTAATTTTTTATTGTAGCTAAAATAATAAAGGGACCCTACAGTTTTTTTTCCCGACAAATGAATGGATACTGAACTTAGCCTCCCATCATAAAAATATACAAAACACAAACTAGAAAAATATACATAACAACTATTCTCAGGCATTGGACAAAGAGAGGGCACGAGGCTGTTTCCCCAGGGTATAAAAATCAGAGAAGCACTACTACATCAACACCAGCTTTCTGCCTGGGAAACCCTTTTCAGAGTAGCATACTTGTGAAAATGCAAACAAAGAGCGAAAATGCAAACAAATAGTGACAGAGATAGAGGAAACAGTGAATTGGCTTGGGAACAGCTGAACAATTAAGGGGCAAACGTGTCTATCTGTGCCAGCAGGAATAAAATTCAGGATTTTTAAAAGGAAGATAACACAATTCAGTCTTTCAACAATATAGCATCTACTATATCAAGCATAAAATAAAATTTTGTATTAAAAAAAAGCAAAAAAAAGGGATCCCTGGGTGGCGCAGCGGTTTGGCGCCTGCCTTTGGCCCAGGGTGCGATCCTGGAGACCCGGGATCGAATCCCACATCGGGCTCCCTGCATGGAGCCTGCTTCTCCCTCTGCCTATGTCTCTGCCTCTCTCTCTCTCTCTGTGTGACTATCATGAATAAATAAATAAAATCTAAAAAAAAAAAAAAAAAAAAAAAAAAAAGCAAAAAAAAAAAAAAAGTGACAATAGCCAGGAAAAGAAAACAGTCATACAAATGAGTGATTACAACAGATGTTAGAATTAGCAGATACATAATTAAAACTTAGCATTATAAATAGGTTTAATGACTTAAAGGAAAAGTGGGCATTATGAATAAAAGTATAGGCGGTATTAATAGAGAAATGGAAACTATTAAAAGGCACCTAATGAAAATTCAAGATGGAAAAATTACAGTAGCTAAAATAAAAATATCACTAGACAGAAGGATGAACTTAGTAGAAGATCAGAACTTACATGAGAATGAACAGCTAGTTTGAAAACGGGTTAATACAAGGTATTCAAACTGAAGTGCAAAGATTTAAAGGGCTTAAAAAAAAAAGAAGAAATAAAATAAAGGAGTCCCAGTGACCTATGGGATTATATCAAGATGTCTAGTATCTTATAATTTGAGTCCCACAGGAAAGGAAAGAGGAGAGAGAATGATGCAGAAAAATCACTTAAAGAAATAATGGCCCCAAATTACAATGTCTAACTTCAATAGTATAAAAGACTAGAAAGAGCTATGTGGAGACATACAGTTTATGGTTCTTGTGTTGTTTGTAAAATGATAAAATATAATTTTAATATTTGTCTATGGTAAGATCATGATGTATACTGAAATCCCCAGAGCAATCACACACATACACATAAAGGAATAGAGCTAAAATATCCATAGAAAAGATAATGGGAATATTAAAAATAATTAACAATAAGGCAGGAAGGCAGGAACAGAGAAGAAAGAAATATAAAGCAAATACCAAGGTGAGAGACATAACTACAAACATATAAATAAAGATAGTATATGCAAATCAAATTAAAAGCCACTGCATCTGCTTAAAATACTTTTTTTATTGTGGTAAGAAATTTCAATGTAAGATTTACCCTATTAACAGTTTTTTAAGTGTACAATACTGTATAAGTATGGGTTTAATGTTGTATAGCTGGACTCTAGAACTTACTCAATCTTATAATAATGACCTTTTATATTCATGGAACAGCAACTCCTCATTTACCCCTCCCTCCAACCCATGACCATCATTATTCTACTCTCTGCCTCTATGAGTTTAACTATTTTAAATGAATCCTATAAGTGAAATCATGCAGCATTTGCCCTCTGTGACTGGCTTATTTCACTTAGCACTTTGAAGGTTTATTATGTCACATATGACAAAATTCTCTTCTTTTTTTTAAGGCTGAATAATATGCCATTATATGTATATAGCACATTTTCTTTATTCATATACCTGTTGATGGAGATTTAGATAGTTTCCAAATCCTAGCTATTGTGAACAATGCAGCAGCAAACATGGGGATGCACATATTTCTTCAAAATCCTGATTCTAATTTCTTTGGATATATACCCAGAAGTAAAACTGCTGGATAATATGGTAGTTCTTTTTTAAAAAATTATAGACCATCCTATTTTCCATAGTGGTTACACCATTTCCACTAGTGTACACAGGTTCCAATTTCTCTACATCTTCAACAATGTTTGTTGTTTTGGAAAAATTTTTTTAATTCCAATCATCTTGATAGGTAATATGAGGTGATATCTCATTGTGGTTTTGACTTGCATTTCCCTAATGATGAGTGATATGGGGCATATTTTCATATAATCACTCCATTTGTAGGTCTTCTTTGAAAAAATGTCTATTCAAGTCCTTTTCATTTTAATCAGGTTATTTGTTTTCTTTTGTTTTTGGAATCAAGTTGTAAGATTTCATATGTGCTTTCAATATTAGCCTTTTTATCAGATATATGGTTTGCAAAGATCTTTTCATATTCAACAGGTCATCTTTTCATTCTGTTAATTGTTTCCTTGGCTGTGCTGAAGGCTTTTAGTTTGATGTAATCCCACTTATTATGAAAAAGAAAGAAATTAGACCTTTATTTCACTCCATGCATAAAAATTAACACAAAATGGATTAAAGACTTAAAGATATGACATGCAACTGTAAAACTCCTAGAAGAAGAGAAGGAAAAAGCTTCATGACCTTGATCTAAGCAATGATTCTTGGAAATGACAACAAAAGCACAGACAACCAAAGCAAATATGAGATATACATTTTTTAAGTACCAATCAGATTGATATTAAAAGTATAAAAAATCAAACTATGGAAACACTAAACATAAGAAGGCTGTGTGACTCTATATCAAATAGATTTCAGCTAAGAGTTTGATACCAGTGGTAAAAGGACATCTCCTGATATTAAAAAGGTGAGTTATTAAGAAGGCAATCAAGTCTAGAAATGTACACACATAATAAGAATTCAGATATGTGAAACAAAACCTAGAAGGACTAAAGGGAGAAAGAGACACAGTCACAATTTCAGTTAGCTATACTGGTGAGTTTTCCTGTAATAATAGATAGACTATATAGACAAAATGCCCATAAGGATGAAGGTTTGAAAAAAACTATCAATCATCTTATTAAAATTTGTAGACATACTACCAACACTTTGCAGTATACACTTTTTAAAAAGTATGTTAAGCATTAACCAAGATAGACTATATGCTTGATCAGAAAATGAGTCTTAACACATTTCATAGGATTTCACTACACAGACTCTGAGCTAAAATTAAAAACAATAATATAATGTCTTTAGGTAAACCCCAAAATATCTGAAAATTCAGAAACATATTAGTAGATAAAATTGAAAAATTCCTTAATTAAAAATGTACAGAATATATACAAGTCAGAATAAAAAAACATCTAAATAATACCATGTCTACTACCGAAATTTTTCATTTAAAAAGTTTCTCACAAAGAAAACTTCAGGTCTGATGGATTCACTGGTGAGTTTTATTAAAGATGTAAGAAAAATATAATACTAACCTCATAACACTCTTCATACATAGTAAAATAAGCTCCCCAACTCATTTTTTGTCAGAATAATTCTGATAGCAATAAGAATGACAATGACATTTCAGAAGGAGAAAATTACAAAAAATCTCTTATGAACATATAAAATATACTCATCAAATAGTGGCATTAATCCATTGATATAAAACAAACAACACATGATGAACAAGAGGCATTTATCATAAGAAAGCAAACTTGGTTCTACACTTTAAAATCCATATATTCATGACATCAAAGGAGTAAAGGAGAAAAGTCACATGATCATCTCAAAAGAGTAGAAAGAGAATTAAACACAATCATTTATGCTAAAAATAAAATCTCTCAGTAACTAGCATGAGAAGAAAACTTCTTCAGTCGGAAAATGGCATCTATAAAAAGACATATAAGTATCATTATGGTAGAAAGAACATTGCCTTGTGTCCTAATCCTTGGATCCTGTGAATACGTTATATTGTATGGCAAAAGTGAGTTTACACATGTAATTGATATTAATTACAAGTTTTGAGACCCAGATATTATCCTTGATAAACTGAATAGAATAAATCTAAGAACATGAGTCCTTAAAAGTAGAGAGTAATTCCTAGCTGTAGTCAAAACCAGAGACGGTGGCATGTAGAGGTCTCACTACAAACTTTGAAGATGAAAGAAAGAAGACAGTGTCAAGAAATGTGGATTGCCTTTTAGAACCTGAAAAAGGCAAGCACACAGATTTTCCCCTAGAGACTCAAGAAAGGAATATAGCCTACGGGAACCTGGGTGGCTCAGTCAATTGGGCAATTGGGTCTTGATTTCAGCTCAGGTCATGATCTCAACGTTGTGAGACGGAGCCTCTCATCAGGCTTCACACTGATGTGGAGCTTGCTTGAGATTCTGACTCTCTTCTCCCTCTGACTCTCCCCATCTACTCCAAATAAATAAACAAACAAATAATCAAACCTAAAAAAAAAAAAATCAATACAGCCTACCGACACTGATTTTAACTAAGTGAGACTTATGTTGGGTTTCTAACCACCAGAACTGTAAGATAAATCTGTACCATTGTAAGCCACTAAAGTTTGTAATAACTCTTTATGGCAACATTAGAAAATTACTATACACATAATCCATAAATGTAAACTACAGCATGTGTTCTAAAAAAAAGCTAAAATTTGTCCACTCACCACTTCTATTGAACGTTTTTACTAGATTTCATATCCATTGCTCAAAGGCAAAGGAAAGAAGCAAAAATGCATATTTGAAAAGTAAGAAGAAATATCATTTTCGTATGACACGACTGTGTACATAGCCATTTCTATGGAATTCCCTCTGAAACTACTAGACATAGTAGGAGACAGTAAGTTGAATTTAGAAAAGTTCAATATACAAAAATTAATTCTATTTTTATATAAAAGAAGAAGCTGGGTGTTTTAGTGAAAAAAAAAACCATTATCACTAACAATAATATCACACAAGTTGACATAATTAGGGATATATTTGGTGAAATATACTTAAGATAGATACATTAAAATGACAAGATACTGCTGACAGATACTGAAAATACCCAGGTCAATGGGAAGTTATACCATATTCTCTGATTAAAAGCCTCAATATTAAGATAATCTATTTTCCATGAAAAAACCTGTACATTCAACAAAATCCCAATCAAAACATGATAAAGTTTTAAAATAGATATTACCAAGGTGCTTTTAAAATTTATATGGATATGCAAAGAACCTAACACAACATCTGAGGCTTTACATTGGCTTATTTCAAAAATCATTGTAAACGCTAGAGTAATCAGATAGGGTGGTATTGATGTAAGAACAACAACAAAAAAGTAGATTAATGGAGCTAATGGAGCTGAATAGACAATCCTAGATCAGCATTTATATGGTCAGTGAGAGAGTACCAAAAGCACTAACCATAATAAAAAACAAAAAATTTCAAATCACACTATGTAAAATTTTAAAGCTTCTTCTCTAAAAGTAACCATTAAAAAAAGTCCATGCCTTGGGAAACAATGTTTATCGTATGTCCTATCAGACCACCGAAGCAAAGGATGTGATAGATACTCCCTAACGGCAGATACATGAATAGTGAATAAGCATGGGAAATGGTGCCCAACGGTGTGTATATAGATCATCAAGGAAATGCAAAATAAAAACATAGATAAACAAATTGCAGATTTTTAAAACAAATTAAATATTATTTGTCAATGAAAGGTAATGAGCTATGGATACAGAAAACATCCTGAGTGAATCACAAAGACACGCATGGAGAACGAAGTCAGGTGCACACGTGTGCACACACACAGACACACACACACACACATATCTATTTTGAGAATAATAAAAGTGTTTCCTTTGAGTGAGAAGGAGGAGGGCTTCCTTGTGACACTTCACAAAAGACTCTATTAAATATTTGTTAATTGGGGTACGGGTTACACTGGCATATGCCTTTTGAGAGATATATTTAAGATCTGTGCATTTCATTAATTGTCATTATACCTAATTATTTAAACATGGAGAATTATGTCACTGGAAATGATATTAATTCCTGTGTCAGAGGACTTCTAGGAAAACAGGAGTAATTTAATCTCTACTCTGGATTTGGAAACATTTGTCCTAGAGATTACTGGGGTAATATCCAGCCTCTGCCTCCTTGTTTCTTAGAAGAGATGTTGGATGCTGCTTTTTGTTTGGGATTCTCGCCTTTCAACTCCTTCCCCCCCCCCCCACTTGATAAAGATAAGAAGAAGAGAGCCATTGAATTTTATACTTAAATTCATGCTTTGGTGCCATTTTCCTCAGTATTAATTATGTCACTATTATTTTCATTTCTGTATCATCACACTGAGATCCCTTCCAATTGTCTTCCTGTCCTCTCCTTCCACAGCATCTTTCTGACAAGACTTAATGTTCCATTTCCATGAAGGCCCCTTGCACTTCTCTGATCTGCTAATATCCCCTCTCCATCACCTCCCCTACGACACCTTGCCACATATACCTATTACACTCCAGAAATATGAATTACTGAGCCATAATATACAAAACTTACATACTATCACCATGTTCTATAATTTACAAAGACATGTTCATTCTTACGTCTTACTTGACACTTATATCATCTTAAATATTGCTTTAATGGGTTTAGAAATAGTATCTTGGGGCACCTGGATGGTTCAGGGGTTGAGCATCTGTCTTCAGCTCAGGTAGTGACCCCAGGGTCCTGGGATTGAGTCACATATCAGGCTCCCTGCATGGAACCTGCTTCTCCCTCTGCCTGTGTCTCTGCCTCTCTGTGTGTGCCTCTCATGAATAAATAACTACAATCTTAAAAAAAAAAGTTTCTCAGAAGCTTGCTTGTGTCAAATTCAGATAAATATTAAGCAGAAGATCCCGGGTTTGAAAAAAACTGAGGGACACTGGGAGAAGGTAAAAGACAAACTTTTGCTTCCAATAGAAATTTATTCTCAACACTCAAATATAATGAATAATATGAAAATAGTACATGCTAATACTTTTGTCATAAAAGCCAAAACACTATATGTTGGCTGACACAATAAGTAGTTGTGGTCATCCCAGAAATGAACCAGTTAGAAAGGATGATTAAAAGTAGTGATGGAATCCTACAGCACGGGTGAATTGCAAATTTGATCCTAATCCTATAGCAGATTTTGAGCTTGTGTTTCCCTTAGAGCTCCTGAAGTTATCTTATATATTCTTAGTTTGGCTCAACAACCTGACTCATATTCTGAAAATGACAGCTCATATACCCTCTTTGCCATTTATTTCTCCCTTTGTTTGTTATTTTCACATAATATTATTTGCCTTGGACAACACCCTTATACAAGTTAGCCCTGGCATAGTGGCTTCGCAAGAAATAAATGAAGCTCTTTCTTTTCTGAAGATGAGATTGCTCGGATAGTGTGTAAGATTGCAGATTTATTTATTTTTTATTTTATTTTTATTTTTTTAAGATTGCAGATTTAAAGCAATCAGGTCCAGCTACCAGTTAACATTTTGTTTATCATATTCTGTAATACGAAGTTACAGTTTAGTTCAGAATATTCACTTCCACTTAAACTTAAAGAATGAAGGACCATATGTTTTTTTGTTTTTTTTTTTATTTATAATTTATTTATTTATGATAGTCACAGAGAGAGAGAGAGGCAGAGACACAGGCAGAGGGAGAAGCAGGCTCCATGCACTGGGAGCCTGATGTGGGATTCGATCCCGGGTCTCCAGGATCGCGCCCTGGGCCAAAGGCAGGCGCCAAACCGCTGCGCCACCCAGGGATCCCGGACCATATGGTTTTATGTAAATTTTAATACATAAGGGTAAGGTGTGCCAAAAATTAACATGTAGTACTGTGGTAAGAGAAGCCTAAATCTGAAAAATAGGATTTGATTCAGTTTTTTAGAAACAATGGAAGGATGTACATGGGCAAAGTAAATGACTTGACCAATTGCATTCCATGATTGATTTTATTCTTAATTTTCTCACCTGTAAAACTAGGAAGTTGAATTTTTAGACATCTAAGGACCCTTTCAATTCAAAAGGTATATGATTTGATTTCATGTAATACTTTCATTCTATTGATAAATACAAGCAAGTCACTATCCTCACTCATCTATTACTTTGAGTTGATTTTCCCTTTCCTGGTTAAGCTGACTTCTCAACTGAGAAGATGAACACTTGGTGCAGTTATATAAATTCATGCATAAAAATGAGATTAAAGGTAATAACTACTTTTAGAAAAACCTGAGATGATAAAATAGATATATGCAAAATAGCATGAAGGTGCACCAAATGAAACTTTAAGATTTCTTGATATAAAAACGTATTAATAAGTTCCACAGTGGTTAACAGATAATGTGCTAGAATTTCATTTTCTGTCCTTAAAATGATTCTATGACAAGTCAGTATTTTTGTCAGTTTGTTATTTTTGTTGTTTAAACATTATATTCCTGGACATTCAATCAGGATTTGGCCACATAGTATGTTTGTGTGATTTTGTTACTATCAAGCAAAGTACTGCTTGCCTTTGTTTTTGGTTTTCTGACTCTGAACTTCAGTTTTACTTTTATTACAAAATTTTGCACCTGATCATTTGTTTTCTATTGATAAGCATTTAAAACATGCATACATCAAATAAAAAACATTTCTCTTTCCCTTCTTGAAATCAATATTTTAGATGTGTTTATATAGAAGCAATCACCTCTCATTTGAAAATGTCATAATTGGTTAATTTGATAAATTGAAGAGCCAGTTCTTCCGGGGTTCTAACATCATTGTATTTTCATCTAACACAGCTACAAAGTTACTTATATTAATACCAAGGAATATTGTTATAAGGAATTTATGTAACCTTCTTCATGGTTTGCCTTGCTTAAAATTTTTCTCTAAAAGTAAAACATTATCGAGTTTTTTAATTGGGAAAACTTTCATCAAAAGTCTTTGGATGTAAATTACACTCAGCAGTAAATATGGATTGTAATTTCTGGAAGGTTTCATTGTTTTAACAGTGGGTTAAATTCTAAGCAAGGCCTACCACATCCCATGCAATATACCAGGTTAGAGCACCATGTTTGCCTTCTATATTAAAGGAATGAATAACCATCACAGTGAATAAGTCATTTGAGAAATTCTGCAAAACACAGTAGAAAACATTTTTTCCTAGCTTCCATGAGATTTAGAAATAACTTGATATTACAGAGTTTAATCACTCTCATTCTTCACAAAGACAACTGAAAATGACTTTGGCCATAAAATAATCTTTCTTCTTTAAAATTCCAGTTACCTTCTTGAATTTGATAGTTTTATCCATTACTGAAGCTAAATGCCAACGAAATATTACTTAAGTTAATTTAAATAAATTTCTACTAAAATCAAAGTGTGAATACTTTCTTTTTTCACAGATTTATGAGTATCTACAATTGTCAGTACAGTGTCCATTATAAATAGGAAAAGTAAATCACACAATTGAATAGCCAAATAGTTTTCAAAATAACCTTTTGTTACTTTCTTTATCCATTGTAAATCACAATCTCAATTACCATGTTTGCTCTAGATTTTTTTCTCCATGAAGTAAAATAATACAAGTAAAATCATCTCTCCTCTGAAAGTTTTGTACATCTAGACTTAAAAATATTCTCCATTATTTTTAAATTTTTTTATTTAAATTCAATTAATTAAAAAAATAAATTCAATTAGTTAACATATAATGTATTATTAGTTTCAGAGGTAGAGGTCAGTGATTCATCAGTCTTATAAAACACCCAGTGCTCATTACATCACATGCCTCCTTAATGCCCATCACCCAGTTAACCCATCCCTCTAACCTCCTCCCCTCCAGCGACCCTCAGTTTGTTTCCTATGACTTAGAATCACTATGGTTTGTCTCCCTCTTTGATTTCATCTTGTTTTATTTTTTCTTCTCTTTCCCTCTTTTTTTTTTCTGTTTTGTTTCTTAAATTCCACATGAGTTCATATGATAATTATCTTTCTCTGATTGACTTATTTCGCTTAGCATAGTACCCTCTACTTCCAACCATGTCGTTGCAAATGGCAAGATTTTTTTTGATGGCTATCTATTATTCAATTGTGTGTATATATACAGCCATCAAAATATATATAATCTTCTTTATCCATTCATCTGTCAATGGATATCTGGGCTTTGTTGGGTTATTGTGGAAATTGCTGTTATATACATTGGGGTGCAGGCACCTCTTTGGATTACTACATCTGTATCTTTGGGGTAAATACCCAGCAGTGTAATTGTTCTATTTTCAATTTTCTGAGGAACCTCCATACTAATTTCCAGAGTGGCTGTACCAGCTTGCATTCCCACCAGCAGTATAAGAGGGTTGCCATTTCTCTGGATCCTCACTAATATCTGTCATTTCCTGACTTGTTCATTTTAGTCATTCTGACTGATGTGAGGTGGTATCTCATTGTGGTTTTGATTTGTATTTACCTGATGCCAAATAATGTTAAGCATTTTTTTCATGTGTATGTCTTCTTGGGAGAAACGTCTGTTCATGTCTTCTGTTCAATCCTTGATTGGATTATTTGTTATTTGGGTGTTGAGTTCTTTATAGATTTTGGATACTAGCCCTTTATCTGATAAAACATTTGTAAATATCTTCTCCCATTCTGTCAGCTGTATTTTGTTTTTTGTCGACTGCTTCCATTGCTGTGCAAAAACTTTTTTCTTGATGAAGTCCCAATAGCTCAGTTTTGCATTTGTTTCCCTTGCCTTTGGAGATGTGTCTAGAAAAAAGTTACTGTGGCTGTGTTCTCTAGGATTTTGATGGATTCCTATTTAGGTCTTTCATCCATTTTGAATCTATTTTTGTGTATAGTGTAAAGTTTCATTCTTCTGCACATGGCTGTCCAGTTTTCCCAACACCATTTGTTGAAGAGACTATAATTTTTCCATTTGCTTTTATGATTTTTCATCATTTTTCCTTGGCTTTCTTTTGGACTCTCAATCCTATTTCATTAGAGTTTATGTCCATGCTTATTTTGGTACTAAACTGTTTTGACTGATGTATCTCAGTAGTAATTTAAATCAGGAAAGGTGAGTCCTACAACTTCGCTCTTCTTTTTCTGTATTGTGTTGGCTAATTGGAGTCCATGTGATTCCATATGAATTTGAGAGTCCGTTTTTCCATGACTGCATAAAAGGTTGTTGAACTGTTGACAAATGTTATATTGCAATTGTAGGTTGCTTTCCGGGAATTTTGCCTTCCTAACAACAGTAAGTCTTCCAATCCATACACATGAAATGCTTTTCATCCATTTAAATCCTCCTTAATTTCTTTCAGAAATGTTTTATAATTTTTAGGTGCATGCTTTCCCTTCTTTATTAAATTTATTATAGGTATTTTATTCTTTAGGTTTCCTTTACAAATGGAATTGCTTTAAATTTCCCTTTCAGATGGGACACTTGGGTGGCTCAGCAGTTGAGTATCTGCCTTCAGCTCAGGGCATGATCCCAGGATTCCGAATTGAATCCCCTGCATTGCGTTCCCTGTGGGGAGCCTGTTTCTCCCTTTGCCCATGTCTCTGCCCCTTTTCTCTCTCTCTCTCTCTCTCTCTCTCTCTCATAAATAAATAAATCTTAAATAAATAAAATATCATTTTCAGGTTATTATTTGCTTCACATAGAAACAAAGTTTTTTTTTTTAATGTGTTAATCTTACTGTCTGCAACTTTGCTGAGTTCATTAATCAGTTCTTAGAATTTTTTTGTGGATTATTTAGGAGATTTCCTACCTATAGGATTATGTCATCTGCAAATGAAGATAATCTTAGTTATCTCTCATTTGAGTGCCTTATATGTATCATTTTCATGGCTGATGACTCTGCCTAGACTCATTGGAAGGTTAAATAGAAGCAGTGGAAGCAGACATTCTCATCTTGTTCCTAATATTATATGAAAAGAATTGTTTTTCACCACTGAATATGTTAGCTGTGACTTTTTTCCTAATTTTCTGAATTCTCCTTTATCATGACTGTCAGATTTTGTGAAATGCTTTTTCTGCATCAACTGCAATGCCATGTAGTTAAAAAAAATCCTTCAGTCTATTAATAATTGATTTTTATGTTGAATAATCCTGGATTGTTGGGATAAATTCCACTCTTACATAGTAAATAATTATTCTAACATGCTATTGGACTTTTGCATCTATATTTATAAAAGATATTGATATATAATATTCTTGTGGTATCTTTATCTGGCTTTGCTATCAGGGTAATACAGGCCTCAAAGAATGAGTTAGGGAGTGTTCCTTCCTATTTTTGAAAAACTTGGAACAGGATGGTATTTAATTTTTCTTAAAAAGTTTGGTAGAGAGGCACCTGGGTGGCTCAGTTAGTTAAGCATCCGGCTCTTGAACTCAGCTCAGGTCTTGATCCTGAGGTTGTTGAGTTCAAGCCCCATGTAGGGTTTCATGCTGAGTATAGAGCCTACTTTAAAAAATATTTGATAGAATTCACCAGTAAAGTAATCTGGTCCTGTCTTGTTTTTACTGGGAGATTTTTTAAAATTGTTTTTAAATGACTGATTTACTCTCTTTAATTGTTATGTTCTAATTTGTCTATTTTTTTTCTTGAGTCAATCTGGTACTTTGTGTGTTTTTGGAAATTTGCCCATTTCATTCATATAGGCTATCTAATTTTTGGCATATAATTGCTCATACAATTGCTCTTTTAAAATTGTTTCTGTATCTGTAACATTTATGGTAATTCCCCAAACTTATATTCTGATTTCAGTTATTTGTGTCTTCTATTTTTGTTAGTCTAAAGGTTTGTTAATCTTTTTTAACTTTTCAGAAAATCAACTCTTGATTTTATTCTCTTTTTTGTTTTTCTTTATTACATTTATCTATGCTAAAATTTTCATTTATTCCTTTCTTCTGCTAGCTTTGGGTTTAGTTTGTTCTTTTTTAGTTCCTTAAAATGTAAAGTTGGAATATCAATTTGAATTTTTCTTTTTCCAATCTATATATTACTATAAATGTTCCTCTAACCACTGCTATCACTGCATCCCATAAATTTTTCCATTTTATTTGTCTTTTTAAATTTAAAAATTCTTTTTAAAGATTTTATTTATTTATTCATGAGAGACACAGAGAGAGAGTCAGAGACATAGGCAGAGGGAGAGGCAGGCAGGGGATCTTGATGCGGGACTTGATCCCAGAACCCCAGGATCATGACCTGAGTCAAAGACAAACTCTCAAGCACTGAGCCACCCAGGTGACCTAAAAATTTAAGGATGTCTCTAGCGGTCTTTCCTTTATTGATTTACAGACTAATCTCACTATAGTCAGAGAATATGCTCATGATTTAAATAGCCTTAGTATCTTGATATCTGCTTAAGAGCCCAAACATATGGTAAATTTTGGTAAACATTCCATGTGTACTTACATAAGACTGAATTCTGACATTCTTTAGTTCAGTGCTTTTCACATTTTCTTAAATTATTATGTTAACCAATACTGTATTTTCCAAATATATATCTCTATTCATGTTCTGATTGTTCTAAATAGTGACAGAGAGGGAGTGTTGGATACCTCCATTAAGTTTGTAAATTTGTTCTTTTGGTTATAACTAAATTATATCTTCTGTATCCTATTGGCTATGGTAGTAGATGCATGTACATTTAGAACTGTTAGACATATTCATTATATATTAACAGATTTGTCAAATAAAATAGGTTCTCTAGGTCCAGCTCATAATTTAATTCTTAACTGGTTTCAGTAATAGTGACACCTTTATTTTCATATTTCCATGCTCTAGTCATTTAAAAAATTTTCCCTCCTTTCAGAGTTCTTATATTTAAAGTGTGCCTCTTATGGATCTATTTGATAGACCTGTGGCAGTTACTGTCTGCTGCTAAGGTTTCCATCAGAGATGGAAGAAAAATGTGACCTCATGCTTTCTTTCTGATTGTGGCAGTCAATGCAGGAGTACAGGGAAAAATAAAATTAAAAAGTAAAGTATTCCTCTTGTGAACAATCTACCATATATTTTTTTAAAGTTGGACAATTTTGGGGGGCACCTGGGTGGTACAATTGGCTAAGGGTCCAACACTTCATTTTGGCTCAGGTCATGATCTCAGGGTCTTGTTAGTTATATACATCTAATTTTGGGTTTTGTTTGTATATGCTATTACTTTAGAGATTATAATAGGCATTCTGGATTCACTGAAGTTTAGTGGAAATGTCTACTATCTTATTTTTCTGTATGTATTTTTCATTTCTTTCTTTTCCCTTTCTGTATGTCAGTCTGATTTTTTTTTTACCCACCTATGTACAGTCTACATTTTTTTCCTTCTGCTTTATCTAATCTGTTGTTAAACCTATAAGAATTTGTAATTCCCACTGTTGAATTTCATTGTTGTTCTAGAAACAGGAACTCTAGTACAGGAAAGAAACGAATGAGTTTACCTGAAAGTAAATCATTCTCTGTTAAAATTCTTCAAGTTGTTATCTGTTCTCTTGAACTATTAATCACAATAATTTGAAGGTCTATGTCTACTAATGCTATATATAACCTGTCACAACAACGATCTATTTTTTTGTATAGTTTTCTTCTTGCCTTTTCATTCCTTCCCTCTCATTTGTGCTTGTCTAGTGGCATGTCTGTTAATTTTATATTTAATAATGGGCATTTTAAATAATATTATTATTATTAATGTGACAAGCTATTCCGTTATATACAGCTGCCATTTTTCTTCATATTTTTATGTTCTATAGAATTGTATCATTTAATCATACGATTATCACTTAATCATATGATAATTTGTCTTTTAGTGTTGCTGTTAAGCAGCTGTCAAATTATTCATAAAATTAACCAAAGTATTCTTTGGTTATTTCTTTTTTAATTAAGGTGCTATTTAAAAAATAAACATCTGTTTACATATAAAAGTATGGGAGAAGTGATTTATTTAAAAATAAAGTAGTATTAGCCTAATTGTTATAAAACTAATCACATCATAAGGTAGTTGTGAACTTAAGATTACATAATATATCAAGATACATATAATCATCTTATCACATAATAAACATTCTATGTGTTCACCATAATAGTGAATATTGATTCTATCAATGTTATTATTATTTCTGTATCTAGTAGAAATGTGGTCAGCAGAGTAGGCTTCTTTCTATTTTCGACTTCCATGTTTTTATAGCCCATCTCTAGTCTTCACACTTAGATGAAGACATGAATCCAGGCAACAGATAATTGAAAATGGAGGAGAAATTCCATTAATTCATGGATACTGCAAGCTAACTACAAATCATATTGTGGAACAGACTTATGAAGTTATTTTTAGGTTTAAATATTCTGGATTAGACTCATAAAGTTATGATGTTTTAAGGAGCATAATGGTATAGATCAAAAACACATGACAATAGCAATCCTCATTTGGCCAATTGTTTTAATCAATATTGGTAGGTCTTTTGTTTCTTTCCTGCATTAGAGTTCCAGTTTTATTCAACCTATGTCTCTCTCTCTCTCTCTCTTTCAATATTATTTAACTCTTTTTTTTTTTTTATTTTGTTAATTTTTTTAAATTTATTTATGATAGTCACAGAGAGAGAGAGAGAGAGAGAGAGAGAGAGGGGCAGAGACACAGGCAGAGGGAGAAGCAGGCTCCATGCACCGGGAGCCTGATGTGGGATTCGATCCCGGGTCTCCAGGATCGCGCCCTGGGCCAAAGGCAGGCGCCAAACCGCTGCGCCACCCAGGGATCCCTATTTAACTCTTTTCTTAAACCTCACGCTGCCTCTTGGGCTGGTCAGATTTCAGAGTGATGACTTCTAATCTCCTGAGTAGGAGTTTCAGCACTCTGCAAGTCTAGCAGGAAAGACTGTGAGTGTATTAAAAATATTGTTTTTTATCCTCTTATGATATTTTGTTTCTCCTGTCATGCTCAGGAGATGACCTTATATTCTGTTTTCCAGGAAAATAGAAAAATCTTAGATATACATATACTTTCATATTACTAACAGGAAAACTTGTAACATTCTTAAATTTTATACCCATTCTATATTCTTTTAATTCAAATTACTATAGAAAACTCAAGGCTCCTACTCTATTTTTTTTAGATTTTATTTATTTATTCATGAGAGACACAGAGAGAAAGAGAAGCAGAGACACAGGCAGAGGGAGAAGCAGGCTCCATGCAGGGAGCCCGACGTGGGACTCGATCCTGGGACTCCAGGATCACGCCTGGGCTGAAGGGGGCGCTAAATCACTGAGGGTTCTACTTTAAAGGCAAGTTCTCCAAGTATCCCCTTTAATCTATACTTTTTGCAGTTATCATTTCTTTTTCCTATATATCAATCTTGTCCCCAACAACTAGGTATTCTCATATGAAAACACATGGTTTACAGTTATCTAAGACTGAGATGATATTTTCATCTTTTCTTATGCCTTCAGTGCAGTTATTTTAATAGGAAGTTATCATAGAGTATACAGACAAGGCTGTCTTGCTGCCATTTTAATCAAGGGACACATTATATATATTCTTTGTTTATGTCTATGACATTTTAAAAATATTAGTCCTTGGGTTTCTCAATAAATCCATAATTTATATGTAATTTTCAAATATTTTGCTGGCATGAGATTGCTGCATATATAAACATATCCAATTAAATAGATTCTGGTTTTCTCAGCTTGATCATATATCAAAATTTTATTTTTGAAAGTTACCTACCTTCATGAATAATCTTTCTTTATAGTATTCATGCTATAAAGTAAGGGCTCTCATATATTTTTCTATCAAAATTTACCTTAGTAAAATTTTAGAATATGATCAATGTTCTCTTTCTTGCCACCTGATGACATAGTTGCTGTTTCTGAGAGCTCCCACCTTTTTTGCTTCTGTTTTTTCCTCATACTTCTATATATTATGTGAATCATAAAATTTCCCTTATAGAAGTTTCTAATTTTCCTATGTGTAACTTCTGAGTATAATATAGGAAAGGTTGCAATTAGTGATTAATGTGTTAAACAGGAAACATATGGACAAAATAGGTGAAAGACAATTTCAACAGAGAACTACATTTTATAAAATACAATTCAATGAGGAAATGTAACATCACCAAAATGGTAGAGTACAAGATCCCAGTCTTCATCCCCCTAGAGAACAATTAGACAGCTGTCCACGAACAAAAATAGTTCTGAGTGCACTCAGGAATTCACTTAAAAAGTTTAACAACACAGTAAAGGAAAACACCTGAGAATGATGAGTTCACAAGGGTAGGAAGTACAGTTCCATTTGCTTGCTTCCTCTCATGGCCCAGGGCAGCTCTCTTTCTCACCAAAGAGAACTTTCTAGACTGAGAGTGCTTCCCTCACCAGGAAAAGGAGACCAAATTTAGTAATCAGTTTCCCCAACTTTTCAGTGTTCTGAACAAAGTATCTGCTTTGGTCCCAACCCTTCCTGATACTAGTAAAACTGAGACAGCCGGAAATAAGGAAAATACGTGGGGGCAAACAGTATCAGCCATGCAGTACGAGTGACAGTGGTACCCGATTGCCTGTACCGAAGAGGATCCCAGCTACCTTTACCACTTGAGGAGCTCAACAGCCCTTGTGAACACTTGCAATACCCCAGCTTTCTTCACTGAGGACTTCTTCATAGACCCCAGACTGACCACAAAGGACCTTCATGGTTCTCTCCACTGAGGAAACCAAAGGCCAGTATAGCCACCTGGGACCCCTTTCAGATTTTGCTATCGAGGTTTTTTACCAAAGGTTTTCCTGTTTGCAGATACAAGCTGCCTGAGACCCTCTCCACTCCATACAGCTGCTTGTGAACCTGATACCAGCCCTGACTCCTGTCACTGGCCAGCACCAATGCATGTATCTGCAGCTAGTCCCTCAAGCTATGTACTTACAAGCCATTGTCCCTGGCTTCTATCACTAGCATTCTAATTCTAGCATTAAATTGTGTACATATCAGAAGCTAGCACCTACAGCCACCCAGGTGCATACAGACATCCTGGGCCCTGCAGCTGCTTGGGGTACCAAGCCATCCCTGACTCTGATCACTGGGCTGCACTTACGTGCATGCTTGCCACTAACTCCAGCAGCCACACACTTGCATGCCTGACCTAACTCTCATCACCAGCCCCATAGTGTCTGTGGCAGCCCCTGTAATCATGCAAGTAAATGCGACATACAGAAACTTCATAATTCCTTGTGTCCCTGTTGATTATGACCCCTGCTGTTGGGCCCAGCCATTGACACTATGTGTGTGTCTGCACTGGTTCTTGCCACCTCATAGGGCACTTTCACTTACGCCTAACAGCAGCATCCAAGAACAGTGGAATGCATGTTCTTCTCTTCACCTGGATACCTCTCCAAGACAGATCACGTATTAGGTCACAAGACAAACCTCAGGGAATTTTAAAAGACTGAAATCATACCATATATTTTTTCATCACAATAGTATGAAACTAGAAATTAATAATAGGAAAACTATAAAATTCACGAATACACAGAAATTAAAGACAACACTTCTGAACGACCAGTGATTTAAAGACGAAATCAAAAGGAAAATAAAAGAAATATATTGAAACAAATGAAAATGGAAACACTACATACCAAAACTTACAGGATGCAGGAAAGTGGTATAAGAGAAGTTTATGGGAACAAATACCTACATTAAGGGGAAAAAAAAAAATCTCAAATAAACAACCTAACTGCACACCTCAAAGAAGTAGGAAAAGAACAAACCAAGACCAAATTTAGAAGAAAGATCAAAGCAGAAATAAGTGAAATACAGATTAGAAAATCAATAAAAAAAGATACACAAAACTGAAATGGTTTTTTGAAAACATTAGCAAAATTGACACCCATTTTGCTAGATTTATATAGGAAAAAATAATACTCAAATAAAATTGTAAATATAAAAGGAGGCATTAAGGGATGCCTGGGTGGCTCAGTGGTTGAGTGTCTGCCTTTTTGGCTCAGGATATGATCCCTGAGTCCTGGATTCAAGTCCTGCATTGGGCTTTCTGCATGCCTGCTTATCCTCCCTCTTCCTAGGTCTCTGCCTGTCTCTGAGTCTCTCATGAATAAACAAATTATTTTTTTAAAGGAGGCATTATAACTGACACTGCAGAAATATAAAGGAACATTTGATACTACTGTGAACAATTACATGTCTACAAATTGGAAATCCTATAAAATACTTAAGTTCTTAGAAATATATAATGTAACAGGTAAAATAATGAAATAATACAAAATTTAGACAGAGAAATAGCAAATGAAGAGATAGAGTAATTAAAAAACCTCCCAACAAAGAAAAGCCCAGGATCAGATGGCTTTACAAGTAAATTCTACCAAACATTCAAGGAAGGGTAATTAACAGTTCTTCTTCCAATTCCAAAAAATGAAGAGGAACCTCCCCAAACTCATTTAAGGCCAGCATTATGCAGATATCAAACCCACAACTAACCAAAACTTCAGAACAATACCCTTACAGAGATATATAGAGATATAAGAATTCTCAACAAAATACTTGTAAACTAAATTCAATAGCACATGAAAAAGATGATATACCATTATCAAGTGGAATTTATCTCTCAGATGCAGAAATGTTTCAACCTAGGACAATAAATAAATGTGAAACATTACATAAATAGAAAGAAAGATAAAAATCATATGATACATCTCAATAGATGCAAGGAAAATCGACAAAATTCAACATCTCAAATCTGATATAAACTCTCAACAAATTATGCATAAAAGAAATATACCTCAACATAATAAAGCCCATATATGAAAAAGCCCACAGCTAACATCATACTCAATGATAAAGAGTTGAAAGATTTCTATCTAAATTCAGGAACAAGATAGGAATCCTCACTGTCTCATGACTCCTACTCGACATAGTATTGAAAGTCCTAATTAGAGAAGTTAGGCAAGGAAAAGAAATAAAAGGCACCTAAATTATAAAGAAAAAGTAAATTTTTCTCTATTTGCTGATTACATGATCTTCTATATAAATGCCCTCTGAAGGCTTCATTAAAACATTCTTCGATCTAACAACAAATTCAATAAAGTTTAAGGATACAAAATCAACACACAAAATTAGTTGCATTTATATACACTAACAATAAACTATGTAAAAAGAAAAGAAAAAACTATCCCATTCATATTAACATCAAAACCAAAAAAATACTTAGGAATAAATTTAACCAAGGAAGTGAAAGATATATAACCTGAAAACTGTAAGTCATTGATGAAAGAAATTGAGGATACAAATACATGGAAAGATATTCCATGTTCACAGATTGGAAAAATTCATAATATTAAAATGCCCATATTAACCAAAGCCATTTATAGATTCAATGCAATCCTTACCAAAACCCCAATAACATTTTTCAAAGAATAGAAAAACAATTCTAGAACTCCTGTGGAACCAGAAAGACTGAATAGCAAACACAATTTTGGGAAGAGACATACATGGAATCATCATACTTCCTTATTACAAAGCTATAATAATTGAAACAAAATGGCAGTGGCATAAAAGCAGATACATAGCCTGAAGGTACAGGATTGGGAGCCCAGAAATTAACTCATACATATATGGTCACCTGATATTTATCAAGGGAACTAATACTCAGTGGGGAAAGAATAGTCTTCTTCAATATATGGGAAAATTGGATATCCTCATGCAAAAGAATAAAATTGAACGCATATCTCATACCACTCACAAAAATGAACTCAAATGGACTAAGGACTTAAACATAAGACCTGAAAATGTACACTACTAGAAGAAAACATGGGTAAAAACATAGGTGCTCCTTGACATCAGTCCTGGCAATGATTTTTATATACGACCCAAAAGGAACAAACAGCAAAAGCAAGAGCAAGTAGCATTATATCAAATTAAATCAACAAAATGAAAGACAACAACAGAATGGAAGAAAACATTAGTAAACTATGTACCTGACAAGGTTAATATCAAAAATATATTTTTAAAAAAGGCATAACAACAATGAAAAAATGTTTGTTAATGGCAAAGAAAACAAACAATCCAATTTAAAAATGGGCAGAGGGCCTAAACAGATATTTTTCAAAGGAAGACATATAAATGTCCAACAAATACATGAATAAGAGCTCGACATCACTAATCATCGGGGAAATGCAAATGAAAACAATAATGAGATATGACCTCACACCTGTTAGAATGGCTATTATGGAAAAAAACAGAGGTAACAATGTGAAGATAAAAGAACACTTGTGCACTAGTGGAAGGAATATAAATTGGTACAGCCACTGCAAAACTTAGTCTGAAGGTTTCTCAAAAAATTTAAAGTAAAACTACCACATGACTCAGCAATCTTACTGGGCATTTATCCAGAGGAATTGAAATCACTCTCTTGAAGAGATTTCCATGTGTGTTACAGCATTATTCATAATAGCCAAGACACAGAAACAAACTAAGTGTTGACTGATGGCTGAATAAATAAAAATGTGGTATATATAGACAGTGGCATATTATTTAGCCATGAAAATAAGGAAATCCTGTCATTTGTAACATAAGTCGGTGGCTCATAAGGGCATTACATCACTCTGAGTGAAATAACCCAAAGACAAATACTATATAATCTCATTTATTATGTGGAATCTAAAAACATTTAACTCATAGAACAGAAAGTGGAACTGGGAGAAATAGCATGTCATTGGGCTGTTTCACCCAGAAAGAAACCAAGATTTGGAGCTGGAGGAGAAGGAGCCCATATTCTCACCATACACACCTGGAACAGAACATCCATCATACTGATTTGAGGTGACAGGGAAAGGGTTGTGGTTCAAATGCTATAGGCTCTCAATGTTCTTAGAACTTTGTAAATTTTATTAAATACACATATCTCCATTTGCTCTATACTCAGGACAATTTCCACAGTTTAAATAGTATTTAAAAATATAATGCTCATCAATTTTGTTTTATCAGGGAATAGGTCTGTGGCACTTTTCATACCGCCATTTCATAAATTAAGTTCTTTATTGTGATATATATATATATAATAAGAAAATCTTCTATTAGAAAATATTCTGTTCAGTGTTTTCAATTATAATTTTTATACAGCAATGCAAAAATTGAGAAAGAAATATAAAAAGTTTGAAGTCATGACTTATAATTTTGAAAGTACTTATTTCAATAGTTAAGAGTATACAGATGAGCTGTTGGAGGACTCACTGCATCAACCTGTAACACTTATAAAGATTTTGTTATTTTTTTTTTTATTGGTGTTCAATTTACTAACATACAGAATAACACCCAGTGCCCGTCACCCATTCACTCCCACCCCCCGCCCTCCTCCCCTTCTACCACCCCTAGTTCGTTTCCCAGAGTTAGCAGTCTTTACGTTCTGTCTCCCTTTCTGATATTTCCCACACATTTCTTCTCCCTTCCCTTATTTTCCCTTTCACTATTATTTATATTCCCCAAATGAATGAGAACATATAATGTTTGTCCTTCTCCGACTGACTTACTTCACTCAGCATAATACCCTCCAGTTCCATCCACGTTGAAGCAAATGGTGGGTATTTGTCATTTCTAATAGCTGAGTAATATTCCATTGTATACATAAACTAGATTTTGTTATTTCTTTTTTGATACTATGTCTTCTGTCATCCTCAACTACATATCACAAAAACTGAGACAGTATTTATATTTATTGATAATTTGTGCAAAGAAATACTTATATTTTAAGTAAATCAAACAAATATGACAGAAATATTAGCAAAATACTTAAATACCTAAAATGAGCCATAAATCAGATTGGTTGTTTTCATCTTAATCTTTAAAACTACCTGGATGGTTTGTTGCCTTAAAATCAAATGATTTATGTTAATTTTTATAGTACTCAACACTTTATTTTAAATTGGGAAACTATAAGTCATAGTCTATTAATTTGAGGTATTGAAATTTTACTTCTAAGAAAACATTTCTTATTTTTAACTTAAGAATCAACAGGAATCATCCCTATTCCATAGATTCACCACTGTATTTCTGTTGCACTTATTTTCTCAGCTTTCCCTTCTAGATATCACATCATTAGATTGACTCTCAATAAGCAACTGTATTTTGGAATCTAAAATATAATAAATTTTATACAAAACTTGTTTTGTAGTTCTTTAGTGGAAAAGGCTATCAGATCAGACTTAGATTCAGTCTGATACTTCAGTTTCTAAATTATACTACTACTACCCATTTCCTTAAGAATATTAGCTTTGACAATAATTAGAAGTATTAATAACGACTTCTAGAGAAATACATGCAAATCTCATGAAAATTGGATAATGGAGGAGACAAAAGAACTCTGTTAAGTCATCCATAGCTTTGCAACTCTGATTGAAAATTTTCTCTTAGAAAATATTCTGTTCAGTGATAGCAAACCATTTCACTTTTAAAGTTTCTATAAGATCATAATTCTAATATGCATTCTTTCATGGGTCATATTTGTAATTTACCTTTTCAAAACATCAAAAGATAATAATTCTTTCTGGAAATCCAGTAGAAAGATATCAATTCTGAGATAATTTATTTTTAACAAACTGCCTTCTACCATAAAGGGCCTAAGGTCAAAATTCTGTCAACATACCTTTATCTATAATAGAAATAATTTTCTTTCTCTGGATTTTATTCTCTACAATGGTCACTAATAGGACGTGTTGAATTAAGGTACTGTTTAAGTGACAGGAAGTTTCTAATTCACAAACCACATGTCACAATAAATACACAATCATAACTTTACCTAATCTACTCTAACTTTTTAATTTTACTATTTAAGAAACTGAGGTTCAGAGGGTGAATGTAATATCCCCACCACAATAGGGCTGTTTCCAGAGAACAAGGTACCTCATTCCACTCCACGGTTCTTTTGCAACACTTTGCCTACATTGGAAACAGCTTTTGTAAGTATTAGAAAATAGAGCTAGATGGGCTTTTCTAAGTATTTCTTACCTCAATCGGTATTTCAGAATCCTTAACACCCTGCATTTTGAAGCATATCAGTAGTCATCTTACATTCATATTACTGTAAAGCTCAGCTGCACCTGCAAGTCTATGGCTATTGTTTAGCTCCACTATATTATCTCCAAACCGTATACTGGGATTTGTTTTGCCTAAGAGCTATGCCCACTTAAAAACTGATATACATAAATTGGGAATATCATTTAAAAAATATATTGGTGGCCAACATATATAGTACCGCTTATTTTATTTTTTTGGAGATTCACATCATGCTGAATAAAGAGTAAAGTGATGATTTTTGCTTCCCTTTCCATATGTTCACCCCATATGAAAACATATCTTTTTGTAAATTCCATTTCTTTAGAACTGAGATAGGAATAGAGAAATTATTAGTTAACTAGATGAGGAATCAGTTTTATAACTCTGATATAAAAAAAATTTAACAAAAACTAAATCTGTGTAAAAGTTAAACACCTGAAGAACATGAAGGCTTAACTCTGATGTTATTTTTATTCTAATGTTATTGTCATTGAGGTCAATGGAGCATATTAACTTATCCTTTCAACATTTATTGAATATGTACATTAGAAAGTACTCCATGAGCTAAGAGTGAGTATACAAAAATGAATTATAAAGGATCACTGCCTTCAGGGAAGTAACACTGTATTTTAAAAAATGTTGTATAAAAATGTCTAATTATTGTGGTTCATTTTAGAGAATGAATAGTAAATATGTTATCTGAAAACTAACATTACACCACTGATTAATGAAATGAGCACTTACAGGGGATCCCTGGGTGGCGCAGCAGTTTGGCGCCTGCCTTTGGCCCGGGGCGCGATCCTGGAGACCCGGGATCGAATCCCACGTCAGGCTCCCAGTGCATGGAGCCTGCTTCTCCCTCTGCCTATGTTATGTCTCTGCCTCTCTCTCTCTCTCTCTGTGACTATCATAAAAAAAAAAAAATTAAAAAAAAATGAGCACTTACAAAGTGCTAGACTCTGTTTATACTAATTAGCATATTTAATTTTTTTCTAAAAAGACCATTTTTCAAAAAAGGATTTTAAATTTATTTATTTGCGAGAGTGAGACCAAGTGAGTACAAGTGAGGGAGAGGGGCAGAGGGTGAGGTACAAGCAGTCCCCCTGGTTGAGCAGGGAGCTGGATGCAGGGCTCAATCCCAGGATCCTGAGATTAGGACCTGAGCTGAAGGCTCACTTAACCTACTGAGCCAATCAGGTGCCCCTAAGCAGACTACTTTTTAAGAGCCATTTTAGGTTTACAACAAAGTTATTAGGAGAAAGAGAATTCTCATACATGTACAATCTCATATATGCATAACGTCTCCCCCTTATCAACATCACCAACCAGCATGGTACTTTTTACCTACAGTGACACATGACAATAACCCGAAGTCTACAGTTTGCCTTGGGGTTTAATCTTGGTATTATGACCTATTTTTTATTCCGGATGTTTTCTAATTATTGAGTTTTAGCAGATATTTGTATATTTTGAAAAACAAATATATATATCAGATAAATATTTTGCCAATATTTTCTCCCACTCTGGCTTGTTTGCTCAATGCCTTGATGTCTTTTATAAAGCAAAGTTTTGAATTTTGAAAACACTGATCTTATCAATTATTTCTTTCATGGATCGCTCTCTCATGTTGTATTTAAAAGACATCACCATACCTTGGATCATGTAGGTTTTCTCCCATTTATCTTCTCAGAGTTTTGTATTTAAATTTTGGTTTATGATCCATTTTGAGTTAATTTTTGTGACAGTTGTAAGGTCTTTGTCTAAGTTCATTTTCTTGCATGAGAATATCCAATTGCTTCCATTTGTTGAAGAGACTATTTTGCTCTATTGTATTGCCTTTGCTCCTTTGTCGAAGTTCAGTTGACCACATTTATGGAGGTCCATTTCTGGGCTTTCTAGTCATTTCTACTGATGTGGTCTATTTTTGGCTAATACTACATTGTCTTCATTACTGTAGCTTTATAGTAAATCTTAAGATAGTGTCAGTCCTTTAAGTTTGTTCTTCTTTTTCAATACTATGTTGGCTATTTGGGATCTTTTGCCTCCCTTTAAAAATGTCAGAATCAGTTTATAAAGTAACTTGGTTGGATTTTGATTGATATTGCATTGAATATATTAATCAAAATGGAAAAATCTTGACAAAATTGAGTCTTCCTATCTGTGAACATGGAGATTCTCTTCATTTATTTCTTCCTTGACTTCCTTCATCAGAGTTTTGTAGTTTTACATGTATAGTTCTTTTTTTTTAAGATTTTATTTATTTATTCATGAGAGACAGGGAGAGAGAGAGACAGAGACACAGGAAGAGGGAGAAGCAGGCTCCATGCAGGGAGCCTGATGTGGGACTCGATCCCGGGTCTCCAGAATCATGCCCTGAGCCAAGGGCAGGCACTAAACTGCTGAGCCACCCAGGAATCCCCTACATGTATAGTTCTTACACATATTTTGTTAAATTTATACCTAAGCATTTCATTTCATGGGGCGCTAATAAATTGTGTCTTTAATTTCAAATTCCACTTCTTTGCTGTTGGTTTGTAGGAAAGCAACTAACTTTTACCTATTCACCTTGTACCCTGCAACTGTGTGGTAATTGCTAATTCTATCTGTGGAATTCTTTGCCAAAATAAGTTTCAAGAGAACATTTCCAATATGTGAAACAGATGAGAAAAATAATGCTTTGGTCAAGAGGTTTAGAGAGGTGCTATTTCTAACATTTTCAAATATTTTACATTCAAACACATATTACAATTCCTAGATGAATAATAGTTTCATTGATTGTTATTTTATCATTAAATCTAAACCAATTTTTAATTAATAGAGGACTTATTATAAGCTTTTCCATTTTTAATCCTTCATCGATATCTGTAGGTTTACATTATTACTTGATTTTGCTGTCTTAAAGTTACCAGTCTTAAATAAAAAACCCAAGGCAGCTATGAGTGTCCTTCATCTCCCTGAAATGTTTCATGTTTATAGATAACCTAAGCATAGGTAAGGGAGTGGAAGAGCTCTGAATTCAAATTTATTTTGTGTTCCATATATTAGCTCTGTGGCACTGGAAAGGGATGTGAATTCATGTTTTGAATACATACTATGTGTTAGGTGTTGTGCTAAACATTCTATATATGCTATTTTTCACCTTCAACATACATTTTAAAGCAAATATTATTTGAGTGTATATCTAATGAGGATAATGAGGATAAAACTTAGAGAAATTGAATGGTTTGTCAAAACAATAAAATCAACAGTAAGACAATTGGGAATTTGGTCTATATTTAAACCACTCTATACATTGTTCATTATTTATCACATGCAGCAGTGACTTAACTTTATGAAATCTTCTGTGGAAATAGGATTTGTTATAGGACTGTATTAAAGTTCTATAAATTAGCATATATTAATGGACCATATAGATAACATGCGTTCAAGAAATGTTGGTACCTCAGTTCTTCATCCTCTCTTTCTTGTTGTGTCTCCCTTTTTTTAAACCCTCTTTTATAAAGGTTATGGCCAGTACTTATTAATAAAATTTGAAGATATTTAATATATATCTAAAACCAAGATGTGGTAAAAACAAAACATACAGATGATTAGAGATGTTTAATTATCACTATCCAAAAACCATAAAATGTAAAAAATCATTTTTTTAGAGATTTTAGTTATTTAAGAGAGAGCAAGAGTGAGAGAGATCATAGAGGGAGAGGGAGCAGCAGACTCCCTGCTGAGCAGAGAACCTGATGCAGGGCTCCAACCCAGGACCCTGAGATCACGACCTGAGCTGAAGGCAGAAGCTTAACTGACTGAGCCACCCAAGAGCCCCCATAAAATATACAAAGCTAATCTATAATAATTCCAGTTTAATGTAACAATATTAATAACAACTACATATTTCCATTTAAAAAGAATACATTTTCACTTTTATTTTACTTTGTTGAATGACAAATTCTGTTAATGACCCATTTCCCACTACCAAGTAAGTTTTGGAGTAATAGAGTGAGAACTTTATAAAACATATATTGTTGGACACATGAACTAAGTAACAGAAAATCTATTAAAAAATTTAAGAATAGAAAAGAATATCCCACCATCAAAAAGAATGAAAATTTGCCATTTACAACAACATGGATGGACCTGGAGTATATTATACTAAGCAAAATAAGTCAGTCAGAGAGAGAAAAATACCACATGATATCACTCATACGTGGAATTTAAGAAAGAAAACAGATGGACATATGGGGGTGGGGAAGAGAAAGAAAAAAAAACATGAGATTCTTAATGATAGAGAACAAACTGAGGGTTGATGAAGGGAGGTGGGTGGGAGATAGGCTAGATGGGTGATGGGTATTAAGGAGGGCTCTAGCGATGAACATTGGGTGTTGTGTCTAAGTGATGAATCACTGAATTCTACTCCTGAAACTAATATTGTACTGTATATACCTTGACTAACTAGAATCTAAATAAAAATTCAAAAAATAAAGTGAAAATATAATAAAACTTCAAAAAATAAAATAAAGACTAAAATTTATAGGTCCTTTTGTACAGTTAAAGACTTTTAGATTTACACTTGAATAAATGCCTAATATTTGAAAAGAATATCCCATTTTGTGAAACATGATTACTGGTATCTACTTCCTACTTCCTGCTTTTAATGTCAGTTTCTTGAGTTAAAATCACTACTAAAAAAATAAAGTTTAGTGGAATTTTTAATAAAACTGCTTTAGAGTTAATTTTGAAAGGGGTTTTTCTTCTACAAGGCGTGCTACATGTACTTTTTACACTTTCTTCAGCAAAAAGGTTTGCATAGCAGAAAGATTTAAGACAAATACCAGGATCATTGTGGTTTGTCTGAATTTATTTTGCTCAAGCAATTTCTGAAATTGCTTTTGTGGATTTATATTTCATTTTAATTGAGACAAAATGAGTAGTGTCAGGTGAGATATTGATTGCTTTTTAAATATGCTGACAGGGAAATATATCTTATTACATAGTTGCTGGATTTACTTTTTAAATGGACCTGTGTCTTTAATAAAGCATTTAACATATATTGACTAAATATTAAATATCTATCAAGAACTTTTTAAATGTATATTTATAACATTTCATTTTAATTAAAATGTTTCTAATTTTACTTGAGAGAACAAGAAATTTAATTGGTTTCTCTCAATATTTGTATCTGTTTCATTTCTCTGTAATTGCAATAAGATACAGCTGTTCTCATTCAATTAATCTACTCCTATGAAAACATATATGACTTATGTAAGCAACCCAATAAGAATAAACATCTGAAATTTGCATTTCTGGCACTCTATTAGAAGAAACTTCTGGATTTTAACAAATGACTCAGTTACCCAAAATTGATTTCTACTGAGGTTTTCAAGGAAATGTTATATTGTATAAAGCTATTATTTCACTTACTAGTTAAAACCTAGGATGGATATTTTAATAGGATTTATCCTTGAATTTCACTTCTGACAAAGATGATGGTAATTACTCAATAAAGTGCCTGCCTGACCAATTGCTGTTGATGGCTGCCTTTTTGTTCAGAAAGACTCTAAAGTAACTATCCTATTGTGTCTTCCAGAACATTGAGAGCATAAAAATCCACAATAGAGAAATTAATTTCAACAAGATCCTAGATTTTAGGTTTCACATCTGATTTTAGGTTAAAACATTTTTTACATATTATGAGGAATGTCAAGGCCAGTGTCTTAGAAGATATCTGTAGTAGTCTCCAGGAGCAGCGAGGTAAAGGGTAGTTGCCTTCACTCAATGATGTTTGTTGGTTTACTGCTAACTCTATATCCATTCTTTCATTTTACTAGATAATGTCTTAATGAAAAAGAAGGTTATCAGCTCTTCTGTACCTGTAAATTGTCATACACTGGCCTCTAGGAGACAAGATTATCTTCACTGTGGTTCTGAAGGAGAATGAGCATTACCACCAAGGGGCTAAATTTTTAATGACATTATTTTGGTCAAAAAAATCCTTTTTTCTCCCCACTCACTCCCCACTGCCACCACAAATGCTATGCATAACATAACATATTGTAGAGTACTCTATTTAACTATTATTTCTATTCTTCACCTTTTTTCTCTACCTATGTAAACATCGAAGCCTCTAGCACATGCACTTTACCCAGAAAGCAGCAGTACCACTAAATTACTGTGGAGGAAAAGTGCCTATGCTCATATAGATGGTCAGGTACAATTAAAAACCAATGACACACAGGGCACCTGGATGGCTAAGTGGTTGAGCATCTGCCTTCAGCGCAGGTTGTGATCCTGGGGTCCTGGGATAGAGTCCTGCAATAGGCTCCCTGCACATGGAGCCTGCTCCTCCCTCTGCCTGTGGCTCTGCCTCTCTCTCTCTCTCCTCTCTCTCTCTCTCTCTCTCTCTCAATCTGTCTCTCATGAATAAACTCTTAAAAAACAACAACAACAACAACAAAAACTAATGGCACAGTATGAAGGCAAATTATCTCATATCTCAGAGCTATGTCATACACCTCATGAGAAATACAGTTACACTGAAACTCATGGAGATGGAGGTAGGATTATGAACTAAATGGCGTAGTTCCTTTTTTGTTTCTCATTATGTGCAATGCTCATCTTCTATAACTCATCAACTGTCTACAACAATTTCTTGTTCAGGGCTTCAATCCATTCTACAAATGGCTATATCTTTATGGACAGTTTTTTAAAATATGGATCATTGGCTCTTTTTTTATTAAATATTTTATTTATTCATGAGAGACACACAAAGAGAGAGAGGCAGAGACACAGGCAGAGGGAGAAGCAGGCTCCATGCAGGGAGCCCGATGTGGTACTCGACCCTGGGTCTCCAGGATTATGCCCTGGGCTGAAGGCAGCACTAAACCCCTGAGCCACCCGGGGTGCCCTCATTGACTCTTTTAACGCCAATAAGTACTGCGTCTTAGCCTGGATGCATGCTTCCACAAAGCCAGGTCACTGCCAAACTCTCTTTGAAGTCAGTGAAAGTGCCAGACTTGAAGTGACTTAGAAAAGGTACTGAGACAGATGATAAATTAATGCAGGGAGAATAGTTTCCTTTTGCGCATATTTCAGCAGGCTGGATAATCTCTCTTATTCAGGCATATGTTGACCTCAGGAATATTCTAAGTAAATATGTCAGTCATAGTATTGACTTCATTAATAAATCACATCTTGCAATGCATGTGTCATTAAGTAGCTGAAACAAGATTTGTCCTTTTGTAGATGGAGCATATAGAAAATTCATTGTGACTAAGACAAACCTAACTACCTAGAAAATACCCTATACTCCCTAATTGTGTTCACATTATTGTTTCAGTCAAATGTGTTTTTTGAAGATTGCCTTATTCTAAAACCTCTGGCCTGAAAATGACTCTCCTTAGGTAAAGGTATCCCCAAAATATGATATATACTGGGTTTTTGCAAATTTGAGGAATTACAATTATCCTGAAAAATGTTGCAGGTAAACCTGTAACCATTTGCCCAACCCATCTGCCAAGTAAGCAAACTCTGAACTGTTTTAGGTTGAATTGCATTTTAAGAAGAATGCATGAGAACATATTTAACAAAGTACTGATGAACTTAACTCCCACATATGTAGGAACATATTAAGTGTCAAAAATTCAGATATTTGGAGAATTTCCTCAGCCAAGAGTGGCTCCCCTTATCCATATCTGCCTCCGCATACAGTATCAAGCTGTACACTTGAAGAGGGAAAAATACAATCTTCCTTTTCACCAAGACTTTCTCTACCAAGTGTTCCCACATTAGACCTGGGACATATGTGTTGTTGCAAAACACCTCTCAGTGATATACTGTCTTTTTATGCCAATTATATATGAACTTGGGTTTTGTGTTATTTTTTCTTATTCAGCCGGTTTTAAATATGAGATTATTTCCAACTATAATCAGATGATTTACTTACAGGAATTGTACATAAATATAGTTTAAAAGCTGAGGGTGAAATTCCTTGGTGGCCATGTGAGAGTCTATGTTCTCTTATCCTAAAATGTTGCTCCTTTCTATGCTGTTTCCTCACAGTCAGAGGCAGAGGGGTGCATCATACTTGGAGTGTTGTGTTCAGTTCAGGCTGACCCAGTGTTCCCAAGTCAGTCTGGATTTGGACCTATCATGCATTCAGCAGGACCTGGCCTGGACAGGCTGGTGTCCAGGAGAAAGAAGGAAAGACACTAGATTAGACAGTCTTTAGCTCTAGGCTCTAAGCAAGATTGGCTAATGGAGACCTGAAGTTCTGTTTATATTTGCTAGCTTAGGTTTATTCAGAAGGGAAAAAAAAAAAACCCCACAATATAACAACAAAACAAAACAAACAACTCTGCATCAAGATAGAGATCCCAATGAGAAATAAAGACTGGGAATTGTGTGGATGGTATTCCCTGTGTTGGATTTCTTAGAAATGTGCTTGTTTGATAAGCTTTTAGGTCAAGCACAGATCTACCACAAGAGAGGAAACATAAACAGGAAGTAAATATAATTTGCTTTGAATAAATCTTTGGTTCTCAGGCTTCTGAAATAAGAGATAAAAAATGAAAGAATTTGCCTTATGTTAATAAACTTATTTCTTTAAACATATAAAGACCTTTTAAATGATTTAACTAAAAATAAATAAAAAATAAATGATTTAACTATTCCAAAGGTATTAGAAACATTGTTTACATAACTATGCTTTTGAAATTTAAGTGCTTTTGAAATTTTGAAATCCGACCGGAGAACAGATAAACTTACTTAAATTAATTATTTGCCATTAGATCTTAGTACCTAGATTCTCTAAATTTCTCTGGTCTCTATATTTTTTGAGACCTGATTCTTAAGATTTGCCTTTGATTTTATGAAATAAGGAAACCACAGCCATTATGTGTGTTTGGAAACTGAAACCTTAACTTAATTCAATTTAGTCTATTTATAAAAATAAACTGTGCTCTTCGGAACTATGCCAGGCTCCCCTTGCTCTATCTCTATTCCTCATTTTGCTCCTGATTTTTCTTCTCAAAAACCTGTCCTTCCCCTCTTTCTTTTTCTTTCTTTCAATAGCATTTTTTTTTAAGACTTGTGTAGTTGTTCCCTAGGGCTGTATCAAGCAAAACTTCCTCATAAAAATTAAGTGATATCCTCCATCAAGATCAACATGAAACAGTTTCTCTTTTCCTAGAAAATACTGCAGTTTGTATACATTGTTCCACAGACTGGCTAACTAAAGGAAAGTGAGGGCAATCTTACCAGCTGTCTAAGCTGCACATCATCATTCCTCTGACTGTAGACAAAGGATCTACTTAGGAGAAATTTCAATTACAGGCAGAGATTATAATCTTATAGCTTAAAAATAAATATTCACAGAAAATTTTAATAATAAGTATTTAAATCCTTTTTGAACTGGAATGCAAACTTTGAAGTGAAAGCCTTTTTTAAAATTCATATTCTCTAGGCCCAGACAAAAATTTAAGACGAAATAAAATATTAAAAAGGTCTTAATTGATAGCAACTGAACCACAGGAGTTTAGTCATTTGAATCTACAACTTAAAACTCAAACTTTTTTTTTTTAAACCCATGATTTTCTTTCTTAAACATTTCAATGTTTCACATACAGTTGACTAGTATATGAATAAAAGGTTTAAAATTGCTGTTTGTTCTGAACTGGCTTGAAATGTATTTGCTTTAATACTATACTAAGGAGGCCATAGCTGAATAAAGTACATTTAAGGCATTCTCTTTCAAAGGACATATTCAAATTTAAAATAATCCAGAAAAATATACAATGAAAACAAGACTTTAAATACACCCATTTTGTGCAAAAGGTTAAAAGCACTGAACAAACACCCGCAGTGAAAGTATACCTAGAGGGAGATATTTTGCCAACATTCTTGCAATGAAGGTCAACTATATTATATTTTTCATAAAGACTTCAACAAAATCCAAATTTAAAACAAACTCTCCTTTACCGTAATAATTTTTAAACTAATGAATTGCAAGACCATTCAATCAAACAGTACTTAATGACTGTATCCTATAAATAAAGCAGTGTTCAATAGATTATAAAAATGTTTTAAACAAAAATAAATTGTTTCTGCCCTCAAGGAGCTTAGAATATAGTAGTTAAACTACAAAATAGAACATAACACTTGTTAAAAATTATGTTAGAGATAGGAAGCAGTATGTAGTACAGTTAGAAAAATAAATGGCAGAGTCAGATTATGGAAAACACTGAACAGTAAGTTAAAATTTTTATTAGGGTCAAGAAGACTTTGTGAGACATTGATGATTTTTAGTAGAGACAAAATGACAGTATCTAAGGTATGTGTTGTAAAAAAGATTTCTAAACTATGTAGGTTATATAGGAAAGGGCAGAAATCAGAAGCAGGAAGGATATATATATATATATGAAAACATGGCCAAACTACCCTAAAATGTAATAAGAGCCTGCCTCAAGATGGTATCAGTGTGCCTGGAAAAATAGACATGTTAGACAGCAGATGCAGATTGGATCGGTCATGGAAACTGTTTGGAAATGGATGATGAGCGAAAGTGAGAAGTGTAACATGTCTTAGACTGATTCAGTAGGTGAGGAGGGTGTTAAATGAAATATAAACACATAAAGGTAACTGTTGGGGTGTAAGTTTTTGGTTTACCTTTAGAAATACTAAATATCTAGGCAAAAGGAATCAATATGAAATGAGAATCTACAGCACAGATAGGAAGTGATGGCACATTTCCATTGTAGTTTTTGCACAAAGGAAAGATGTGTGTCATAATTTGATCTATGTCCAGTTCTCTCCTTTAATGTCAGAAGAAAGAGCAACACACAAAGCTGTATCTACACGACAACAGGGAATTGGACAAAACCATCTAGGCAGAACACTAAAATCATTTATTTACAATAAGCTTTTCAAAAAGTTTTCCATAGTCCTCCATTATGAGGGTAATTAGAATGGTTTGAGAATATGTCTATGCAAGTGCTTCTTCAAATTTGGCCCAAGACTATCTGGATCAGAATTATCTGGAGTAAATATTAAAAATACAGATGGCTGGGATACTAGTCAAGTTTAAAGAAATAACAATTACTTCTTTACTGTTAAGTTCAGATCAATTAGAGAGCTACTAGGAAGTAGCACAGAGCATGAATTCTGGATTTTGGAGCAAGATTTCAATAAAAATTCTTAATTTTACTGTCTGTCTGAGCCTTTGCATGTTACTTAACTTGTGCAAGCTACTTTTTTATATGTAAAATGAATATAGAGAATGACTCCCAACTTTAAAGAACTGTTGTGTAGATTAAATGAAATAACATAAAAGTTCAGAAGACAGAAATCATGGTGGTTTTTCATCATTGTGCTTGATGCATAACAAGTCTTTGATATATATTTATCAAAAGAATGAATAAAAGAAGGAATAAATTTATAGATGAAGGACAGTATATATGACTTGCCAAAGTGTGAGCTCTTATGATAAAGGTTATGATGATGATAATCATAATTATTAACCATAATAATGATGGTGATGGTAATAATGACATGAAATTAGCCAAAAGACAAGGAAATGCATAGTCAACTAATATTTTCAGCATCTTTACTCACCAAATAATGTGTTTAATCCTTTATATGTGTTATCTTATTCATATTTCACAACATAGTAACAAGAATAATACAATATCTCTCTTATAAATTAAGTAGCTGCAGTTCAGAAGATTTGGTGGACTTTTTTCATAGTCAATCCATCAGTATGTGGCAGGATAGTTTCTAGTGCTGATCATGAAATTATATTCTTTCCATCATTACACACTGCGGACTAATGTTTACCTATTATAATCCACTCAATTCCTTCTGGTTATTTCACTCAGACCAGAACCAAGTGCTGTCTTTTTTCCTTCACGTTATTCTACATCTTTACTCACTCGTCTTTATTTCATCCAAATCCTAATAGATGGCTTATCAAATGAATAAATGCAAAATGAATTTTATCTTTTACTTTCTAGAGGGAATAATTCTTAATTGTCATCTATCTATCCAGCTATCTATCTATCATCTATCTTTCTATCTATCTATCTATCTATCTATCTATCTATCATCTATCTATCTATCATCTATCTATCGGATGATCCCATGTCTGTGTATTCTTGCCTCTTCAAACTCCAACAGAGTCTTTTACACACTATAGTTCCTGAATAAATATTTACTAAGGCTGAATTAGATTTTGTAGCATTCAACTATAGGAAGTTCCAGTTGATTGGGATATTTTAAAAATATTTTATTTATTTATTCATGAGAGACACAGAGAGAGAATCAGAGACATAGGCAGAGGGAGAAGCAGGCTCCCTGCAGAGGGCCCAATGCAGAACTCAATCCCAGCACCCCTGGATCACACCCTGAGCCAAAGGCTCAGTTATGGAGCCACCCTGGTGAAGCAAGAGACAGGTTTTAATAATTTCCTAGCTTAATAGAGGAAGTTCTTTGGAAACAAGCAATATATATATATATATATCCCTCACACTACCCTTACCAATTTTCCTTTCAGAACATCATAAATTTGAACGATTAGTTGCAATATATTATCAAAGCTATCAGGCTAATTTTTAAAGATATATAAACATAAAAAACCCCAAAAGTTTGTCTTTCCATACTTATTTTTAAACAGAAACTAAACTTTATAATGAAATTAAGTATTCAGATAATATAAAAAGTATTTTCCTAATCCTGCTAATTTAATATTATAAAGGCAAAGTTTTAAGGCTCAATTTTATTCCAATATAACATTTGAATTTTTTGGTAATGTTTCTTTTAATTATTTTCAACTTTGCAAAACCATAATTATTCTTTACTGGGACATTTATTAGACTTTAAGGTTGATTTTTATCCATGACCACTGGAACTTATTTCCAGTAAAGAGAAATCTCTTTAATAAATTATATGTTTTACAGAAATAATCACTGAGTCATTTTTAGAAAAAAAAAACATGTTACTAATTGAGGCATGACTGCATTAAATATGAATAATTCGGTTTATAGATTTTATGGTACTTAACATAAAAGAATATAGATAATAAAATCCAATACTTATGTTACACTTACAATGTGCCAGATATTTTTAAAGTATTTTATATTATTTAATACTCCTAACACCTCTCTTAGATAGAGGTACTCTTATCATCTCCATTTTATTGCAAAGAAAATAAGAAACACATAAAAGTTATCTTAAAAAAAATTTTTGCACTGCTAGACAGGAGTCCTAGCTTTCACAGTGCAAAGAAATGAGCATGCCCTCTCCTTAAGAAATAAATATAATATTGGATAGTATGCATAAAACAACCATTTTAGGGCTCTGTAAATTAAGTCCAAACAGGTTAAAACTTAAACAATAATAATATAAAATCGCTGAAACATAAGGGCGCCTTGGTGGTTCAGTGGTTTAAGCCTCTGCCTTTTGGTTTCAGCTCAGGTCATGATCTCAGTGTCCTGAGACTGAGCCCCATGTTAGGATCCACACTCAATTGGGAGTCTGCTTGAAATTCTCTCCCTCCACCCTTTCTCCCATGTGCTCTCTCTCTCTCTTTCTCAAATAAATATATCTTTTAAAAAAGATTGCATAAACTTTAAAATGTCCAGATTTCAACAAATACTTACAAGACATACAAAGAAAAAAAATATGGTTCATACTCAGTTTAAAAATATATTCATCAACAGAAACAATCATAACTGGGCCCAGATGTTAAATTTATCATGTAAAAATCTCATAGCAGCTATTACAAATATGTTCAAGGAATTAAACTATATTTAAATAATTGAAGAACAATAAGATCACAATTACATAAAAAATGTATTTAGTACATTGAAAGTATAAAAAGTAGCAAAAATTAGAGTTGAAAGGACACTAAGTGAAGTGAAAAAAAATTCACTAGATAGACTCAATATCAGATTGGGATAGGAGAAAAAAGAATCCATGATTTAAACTGATTTGATTATTTAATTTCTTAGACAGAGAGCCCAGTGCAGGGCTCAATCTCACAACCTTGACATCATGACCTGAACCAAAATCAAGAGTCAGACACCGAGCCATCCAGGCACTCCTGATTCCATAGCTTGTAAGTTCAATCATCATGAGGCATTGCTTTGCCCTTGCACCCCTGTGATTTAGTTGTGCACAGTCCCAGTCAATTTGAACAGTGGTTCCTTACTATAACATAACATCTATAATCATGTATTGAGTTGGCTGAAGTCTACTATAGGAATTTGTCTTCCATAAAATAAAAAAAATGTGCATCATTTTAAACTTTGGATCTTCCATTTTAGTTTTAATCCTCAGCTCTCTCCCTTTCACTGACATTTCCTTTACCAGTGATTTTAGATTAAATCTCCTCCCAAATTTTTTCATATTTTCAGGAGATACGTTTTCAATCCAATCCTCACTACTCTTCCTCAAGTAGTTTAACATGGAGTACCTTGTTACCAGTTCTTACATATGTGTAACATCCTATCATCTTGCCTTTTCTGTGATTTACTCATCAGTCATTTGCTCTCCATCATTCCTACTATCACTTCCAGCTCTTTTCCTTCCATTGTTGAACATGATCAATATTCCCATCCTTAAAATCTCTCCTTTATCTCCATGCACCTCTCTACTACTCAGTCCTTTCTATGCAAAGTAAAATGGCTCTTCCAAGTTTCCAATGGATTTATTCAAGCTCACCAGAGTGATGAAGAACAGAAAGGAGTTTGAAAGCATGCTATGTCACTCCTCCCGCACGCCCTTCACAAGCCAGTTCATTCCCTTGTTTTGTACATCTCAGCACATGACAACATCATCTACCCCCTTGCTCAGACCAAACCTCCAGGTATCCTTTCCATCAGAATATAAAGCACATGAAGGAAGAAACTATCTTTTACATGTGATAAATACTCTAACACCTAAAACAATATCTAATATATAGTAGGTTCTTGATATATGGTTGGATGAGTGAATATATTAATTGTAATTATTATTGTGTACCTATTACTATAAAAACTCTAAAAACTGAATGAGCTAAACCATGTAAATCATCAGGCAAATAGTAAGTGGTAATAACTGTTAGTTATTGACCACAGTGTCATTGGAATTTGTATTAATTACTAATTTGTTATTATATTTTGTGAACATACAGAAGTATCTGACATGTAAATATTTTAATTAATATGTCTCTTCTTAAGTAATTAGTCTAATATAGAACTTTTGTAATATTCTCTCTGACTTAGTAATATTTATTTAACACTTATAACACTTATAGTGTATCAAAAATGATATATGGTATTAAGAATTCAAAAAAATTAACCAACCATATTATCTATTTTTAAAGAACTCAGATTATAAAATGGCATTCAGGGAAAATACTATTTGCATTAGGATATGATAATTAATATGTTGTAGATGTATTCAAGGTAGTGGGGTTTAAGTACAAGCTTGATAGACCTTCCAAATATTTGATCTCCCGTCTCAATTTTCTCATCTGTAAAATGAATTGTCTGATTATGTCAAATGACTATCCCAGTTCTAAATATTATATAAATATTAATGGCTCATAAATTAGTATCATACACTTATTTAAAACAAAAACATTATTTTACAACTATTTCCATTTATCCTTTCAAAATTGTGGGAGGATGTTTGTTTTGTTCAATTTCTGTATTAATTTTGGCATAAAGCTACAGGTGGAACAGATTATCTACCATGTATTTATTTTTACCATAGGTAAAAAAATATCAATATTCACTATAGTAGAGAGATTGTATTTATGTTCTCATTTATTTTCCAGGTCAAAATATCTGCCTCTTGTGAATATTACTGCTTTGTTATGTAGGATTACAATAAGATGTCAATCTGTGAAATTTGGCAGTACATGAAATCACTGTGGGGAATCTCATAGATTAAAGAGCACCCTTTGTTTAATATCTTTGTTCCTTCAACAGAGCAGTAGGACTAATTGGCAAGCTGAGTCATTCACAAAAGCCAGGCGTTTTTTCAGTATAATAGCAGGAGGTATCAGATAAATTATAACCTATATCTCTGAAATTTTCAAATCAGTAGCCAAGAAAACTCTGACAGCTATTTAATTTTAGTGTCCATTCTCAATTACACCCCTAGCAACTGGAAAAAAAAAAAAAAAGGCTTTGCCATTTTGAATCAATTTTGATCTGGTTGTAGATTTTAATTTTTTTTAAGATTTTATTTATTTATTCATGAAAGACAGAGAGAGAGGCAGAGACATAGGCAGAAGGAGTAGCAGGCTCCTTGCAGGAGCCTAATGTGGGACTCGATCCCGTAACTCCAGGATCAGGCCCTGGGCTGAAGGCAGGCGCTAAAACGCTGAGCCACCCAGATATCCCCTGGTTGTAGATTTTAAAAAGTGAAATGTTTACTAAGATATTATCATGATAATAATTTTCCATTATTTTTTTTCTTGGTAGAGTGCCCTTAAAGATAGTAAATTCAATTAATAGTTTAAACTATGACTTCTTAAGAAAGGTCATTTCACTGATTGGTTATTAGGGTATTTTGGGGTTTTTTTTTTGACATGGACGACAATAATGCATATCTTTATCTCTGGTATAATCACTAAAATACGGCTAAATGCGTGTCGCTTATAAATTGGAAGTAGAAAAAAGAAAATGGTAATATTTGTATGATCTAAAAATCATCAAGACAAGGAAAAAGATGATGCAACTTGAAAAACATGAAACAAATAGAAAATGAATAGTAAGATGGTAGATCTAAAAAAAATCTATATCATTAATTATATCAAATCAAAAAAGAAAAATGTATCAAGTAAAAGTTAATGATTGCCAGAATCAGATAAAAAGTTATCCCAATTTCAATAGCTTAGTCAGATACTTCTGTAAGAGTACTCAGAATAACGTAAAGCAGTATGTGTGTAAATATTAATCTAAAGAAACTGGTGTATTTATATTATACAAAGTCAATTTTAAGTAAAGAATCTTTAGTGCAAAAAAGAGGAACACTTCATAAAAAGAAAAAAGGTTAGTTATTACAACACAAAAGGATCATAAATTCTCTTGGTATATCACCCAGAGTTAGTCCAGAGTTGTGGCTGTTGATTCCCACCATGATATATAGCAGTAAAGGACAACGTATACGAATAAGGCTGGGGGCGGTGGGGGGGTGTGGGTTCAAGGCTGGAGGAACTAGTTGTAGGTCTGAGCCCACACATGCATTCAGAGTCCTGGCTTTTGGTGTGTACTCACTCCTGTGGCTGCTGCATGGACTTTCCACTGGCATGTGCCTGATGGTGGCATCTGAGATGAGCCACTGGGCATGGAGGGGGGAAGGCTAGCCCCAAGAGTGCATATGGTGGTGGGGATCTGCTGCAGGGGATCTACACTGGCACTTGGTGCTTGCACAGCACAGAGGACTCTGCTGGGTCCCGGTATTAGTCCTGGGCTCTACAGTGGGGGACGGAGAGTAAGGGAATTATGTGCAGGAGGAAGCAGGGAGGGTCTCAAGCAGTTGGGCTCTACTAATGGGGATACCTGAGAAACCCATGAAATTTGCAGAGGATCCACAGCAACTATGCTGGTCCTTGGCTTCTTCAGTGGCAAAAGTTGTTGAGGTCATCTGCAAAGCAGGTCTGGCAACCACTTTCACTCCTACTGTGTAGCTGATACTGATAATCCCTGCCTTTCTTCCTTGTTCTAAGCCATTTCAATACATCTCAGCTTTTCTGGTCTCTGGGTGAGGTAAAGCTGAACTGTCTTCCTGTGGTGCCCCAAAAGGCTGGGAAAGCTGGTAACTTACGCTTCCCTGTCATTTCTGGTGAAGGGAATTATTTCTAGCTGGAGTTTCCTGTTGGTGCTTAGCTATGCTGGTTTTGGATGATGCAGGCAAAATGAAGCTGTCCTTCCTTCCCTATGGGTGTAGTTATTATCAAGTTTGTGTTCCACTGTGCAACTGAGGTTTCTTAAGTGGACTCCAGACCTCTCCCAGAGAGCTGTTTTGTTCACAAACAGAAGTATAGTTCTTGATCTTTTGTGGGGGAAGGAGGTTGGGGCCTCCTACTCTGCCAACTGGGTGATGACACTCCTACTATTAATTCTAATTAAAGATTTTCTTAAATGGGAAGGTTACCAAATGTTCAAGAATCAAAACATACTGTCAGAAAATACTGTCATGTGATTTACTTTTCCTCTCCAATATTTCACTGCACAAAAAAAGGATTGAATTTGAAGATATAAGGGGAAAAAAGTTTGTTACCCAGCTAAACAATGAAAAGTTTACAATTTAAACTTTTCATAATATAGACCAATGATAATTTTGCACATTTTTTCTAACATGACTCAATATATAGAAGATTGTAATATAACTGATAGTATTTTATGATGGAGAGCTGCAAAACTAACATTTCTAAAGAACACTTTGCTATTGATAAATTTAGAGATGCTTTCAAATTTATACAGCACCTATCAGAATTCAAATTTAGTAATAGTGAGTTGACACGAGTTAGTGTTACTTAACACGGACACAGTTTTGAAACTGGTACAGTTTGCCTTAAAGCCAATTCAAGTAATCTAAAATATTAACTAGTTTAGGTTTTATAAAAGCAAATTTTAAAGAAAAATTATTTTTACGCTCTATTCAATTTCTGGTCAACATTTAGATATGTTTGGAAATACTTCAGTATGTGAATTTACTTTTTCAATCATAAATTACATTAAATCTAAACACAGATAATTTTTTCTAATTTAAATATAGCTTCTGAATTGATAGGTATTCTAAGTTTCAAATACATCCAATTTCTAAGTATAAAAAGTAAAATATCTAATTGTTTTTATATTGATTATAAATTGAAATGCCCACATTTTGAATTAATTATTTTAAATAAAATATGTTATTAAAATTAATTTCACTTGTACTTTTTTTAGTTTTGTTAATTAAACTACAAAAAACTCAAATACCTATGGTTTCACTATATTTCTACTGAACACCACTGCTCTAGATTATTTTGTCTGGTTCATAAAACAATGAGGAGTGTCTCTGAAACATTCTGATCCATGTATATATTTTGAAAACATACTATATTCCCCATGATAGCCTATATCACACTGCCAACATGCTAATTCACAAGTTATTCATTTCACCAATGAAACTTCATTTCTAGCATTCATTTTGCTTATCATCAAAAGACAGGTGCTGAACGAGATCAGTATGGCTAAAATATGGGTGGGAATTATTGATAGCAACTACCTTTGTGCTAGATGCATTCATAGCACATTTCATAGGAAGACCATAGCTTCTGAATTGAAGCTTCCTATGAAGCTTCCTATGAAATGCTAGCTGACAACCCCTGGAATCAGAATTTATGACTAGCACAACTCAGGATCCTCAAGTATAGTTTGAAGTAACACACATGCGCATATATTACTGTTTCTACAGAAATATTTTAAGTAATCTATAGATATAACTACTACAGCCCCACTTAAAACCCTGGAATTTATTGTGGTAAGTACCAGCAATAAAATTATATGTGTGCTTATAACAGTTTAAACAATGTGAACCACTACCTAAATGTACCAAGGTATGGAACAGTTTAAAACAGAATTTTTAAGCCAGATGGTTTAAAACAGAATATTTCCACCACACTTCTCTCTAGAAGGGATGTCACGATACTAATAAGAATACTTAAATTCTCTTTAATTATGCCAATATAAATATGTAAATAAATTTATTTGTTGCACAGCATGCTTATATTACTTTTATGATGATATAGTACTAAAACTTCACATGCAAATATTTTAAAAGAAATTTCTAAATGGTCAAAAATACATCCATTGATTTTGGGTTTCTTAGGTTCCTCATGTTTTCTTCCCCATTTACTAAATATGTGATCTTTTACATCTCTGTTGATTTTATTTAATTTTTTAACTCATGATTCTGAGATCAAGATCTGAACTAAAATCAAGAGTCTAACACCTACCTAACTGAGCCACCCAATTACTCCTGTTGATTTTACTCTTAAAATTGATAATTAGGGCAGCCCCGATAGCCTGGCGGTTTGGTACCACCTTCAGCCCGGGGCATGATCCTGAAGACCTGGGATGGAGTCCCACGTCTGGCTCCCTGCATGGAGCCTGCTTCTCCCTCTGCCTGTGTCTCTGCCTCTCTCTCTCTCTCTGTGTGTCTGTCATGAATAAATAAATAAAATCTTTAAAAAATTGATAATTAAAAAATATATATTTTGATGAACTTTTTATTTTAGAATACTTTTAGTTTTACAAAAAAAATCCAAAATTAGTACAAAGAGTTCCTATATTTCCTATATTCAGTTTTCTCTAATATTAGTATGGTACATTAATTATAATTAATGAACCAATGCTAACACATTATAATTAGCTAAAGTCTATACTTTCTTCAGATTTTATTTTTTTTAAGATTTTATTTTATTTTTAAGAAAAAACAAAGGCTTTTTCATCGTAACCGAAGGCTACGATGGTTTCTTAGAATTTCCTTGTTTTTCATGACCTTAAAAGTTTTCAGAAGTACTGGCCAGATATTTTGCAGAATGCCATTCTCCTGGGATTCATCTGATGTTTCCTCATGATTAGACTGAGATTATGTGCGTTGGAGGAAGATGAGAGAAGTACAGTAGAAATCTCAATACATCACATCAAGACTATCTGCTAACAATGCAACTTTTCACTGATAATACTTACCTTTATCACATAGGAAATCCATGCCAGGTTTTTGCACTATACATTTTGCCAGGTTTCTCCACTGTAAAGTTACTTTTTTTTCTTTCTTTCCTTACTTTAACCCTTTGAAATAAATTCGCTAAAAGCAGACTACACTTAATGAATGGGGAATTATGCTCTGATACTTTAAAGAGGGTAGCACATCTACATAGTTTACTTAAATTCTTCTGTATAAAAGGTATTTTTAAGAAGAAAGTATATTTCCTCAACTAGACTGTAAGTTCCTTGAGTTCATTATATGAAGACCTTATCCTAGTGCTAGCATGGTCTATATAAAACGTTGACCAATTAATATTTATAAAATGAGAAATGAGAAAGCTACCAGCCTTTGAGGATGATAAAAGCAGACTCTTCTCTCATGATAATAGAAAAATAGTACTATATGATTCCTCCTCTATAATATCTGAATCATAAAAATCTATGGTTGTCAAGAATTAATTTCCTTCTAGACTTTCCAATGTACTATCTTCAGGCAAAGCTTTTAGAAGGGTAGACAAAAATCACGGTGGCTGGTTTTTTTCTTTTTTTTATTCTAGACACTGTTCAAAAATCTAAGAAGTATATGCTTCTTTCAACATTTTGCTAAAGAGTCAGTTTACTTGACAAAAAGACTAACATAGGGCACTGAGTGAGCATAAGACACAAAAATACACTTTCCCATGGGTTTAATAAATGTACATTTCCTCTTCTACAATAAAGGCTACAGAGAAGTGATAGACAATAAATTCTGCAATGTAGAAAGATTTCCTAATTTTTATATACTTGCCCTAGAATTAATAGACTCAAGGTTTTTTCAATAGTTTCACTTTACTTAAATAAACTTTAAGGGACGCCCGGGTGGCTCAGCGGTTTAGCACCTGCTTTCAGCCCAGGGCATGATCCTGGGGACCCGGGATCCAATCCCACATCGGGCTCCCTGCATGCAGCCTGCTTCTCCCTCTGCCTGTGTCTCTGCCTGTGTGTGTGTGTGTGTGTGTGTGTGTCTCATGAATAAATAAAATCTTTAAAAAATGAATTTTAATAGGTAATCAAAGGATGAATACTTGATAAATTATAATAATCTTTAAAGAATTTATAGTTAGATTTTCTCTTTTGAGATTTTCATTCTACCAGGTTTTCCAAAAAGACAGACACTTGGCCTAACTCTAAATCATGAGCAAGGGAGTGAGCTGACATGGAGTAACTAAAAAATAAAGTGGCCAAATTGGGATGTGCAAAGATGTTAAGTGTTGCTTTTCATAAAAACGTTTTGTTATGACTAATAAACTATTCTATAGAGCTACAGAAAAAAAAAACTCAGATACTTCATTCACTCTTCTTTACTGGTTAAATCACAAAATGTCTCCTTATTAATCATATCTTGCTTAACATTTACAAATTCTTTATTTTTTTATAATCTCTAATATATTTTAAACCATAGTAAAACTAAATTAAAACCTAGGTAAATTAGTACCATGTAACAATTAACTAGATTATTACTATTATTATAAATGACTATATCTAAAATCAGTTGCTTTGATAGGAGGGAAAAAAAGAAAATTAAAAAAAAACAGCAGCATTTTATTTAATCTTTTATTGAATACTGGTCTTTGTGGATCAGACTTTCATTTCTTTTGGCCTTGTGCAGATCTCCCCTGCATTAAAGATTCTCATTGATTTCAAAGGAACTGAACTGCAAGGTAGGGAGTAAAATGAAAAACTGAACCTGTCTAATTTTTCTGCTTTTGTCAGATATTTACTTTCTACATTTGTTCTTCTCTTTGTCAGGACATCTCCAAAGGAAACACATTATGCCAGGAGGTCCTTTCTTGCTTGACCTCTCAAATGCATGATTTTCCAAGGGGAGTAATTTGTGCTAGGAGTAACTAAAGGTAGATCTCAAGAACTTTAAGTTTCAAATAACATTTTATATTTCACACTCACCTACAGTGGTAAATGACCAGATCAGCTCGAAGAAATAAAGGAAGCATTGTCTGCATGCTCATTCCACTCAATTCTTTCAGAAATCATTTCTTCCAAGCCAGAGTTCTCATTTGTCAGATTTCTTCACTGATACACATGTGGTAAGAAAGTGTTTTTGCAGTTTTAATATACTGCATGTGTGTATCTGCCATCTTATTATTTATACTGTCTTATCTCCCTCCTTCTGTCTACAGATATTTCAAAAACAGACCTTAGCTATCCGTGCCTCAGAAGAGAAGTCCTTCAGCTGATTGGTGATTTACAAAAAAAACTTGAGAAGAATGTTTGAAAAGCAACAAACACAGCAACCTATAGGAGGAGAACTAAACATAAAAATCTCTGGAAGGTGCCTCTTTGTCTAAATCATAGTCAGTAAACTATAGTCACAGGATGAATCCAGCCTAACATCTGCTTTTGTACAGTTCATGTGCTAAGATGTAGATCTATGGATATATATAGTTATAAAACATATATATAAATATATCATATTTATATATATTAAATATATATAATATATATATTTAAATGGTTGAAAAATTGAATATTTTTGACACATAAAAATTATATTAAATTCAGGTTTCACTGTCTAAAGACAAAGTTTTATTGAAATGTAGCCATGTGTATTCCTTTATATGGTGTCTATGGTTGCTTTTGCACTTCAAGGCTGCTTATGCAATAGAGACTGTATGGCTGGCAAAGCCAAAAATATTTACTAACTGTACCTTTACAGAAAGTGAGCCTCTGGTATAAACCCTTAACATTCACTCTCTCTTTTAATTGTGCCAAATATATTCTCAATCCACTATCATGTATCATGAAAATGTGTTTGGTAGGCATTGGGGCTCTGCCCTGCCTATATACTAAAGTCAAAGTAAAACAAAATACTTATCTTCATTGTTCGTATGTTATTGTATATCTAGGAAGGAAGGCCAATGAGACAACTGGATATGGAGATATGAGAATTCTAAAACCATAAAGAGTGAGAATAAAGAAAGAAAAAAACAGAATTCTGGGAGGTGACAAAATATGTTTCTTTTACTTCACACTAAGTGCTGTTCTAAATGTTTTCTGTAACTGTTGATTCATTGAACAGTTATGACAACCTATGACATATTTACTAATACTGGCTTATTTTATAAATGGAGAAACCTAAGTAGAGAATACAGCATGTCCATATCACACAACTAAGACTTGGCAAAGGAGTCGAATTCAGGAAGTCTAGTCTTGACCATTTGTCACTTTGCCTAATTAAGGAGAAAACCTAGAATGACCATTTATAGTTGTATCATCTTTAAGAGTTAGGTATACTTTCTAAATACTATGTTTAAGACTTATATAAAGATGGGAACTTAAAAAAAATCAAAAAAAGTAATTAAAGCAAACTTGTGGAGTTGAAAGAAAATGAGGAATTTCTAAGAAGGCAATTAAAGCACATAAAGCATTTGGTCCCAGGCCATGTCAAAATCATACATACTCAATATAATTACCATTTTCTTCATAAATTTTATCAGCATCAGTGACATCATATTTTAAAGACATATATTTATGGAAATGCAAAGGAAGAGATAGTTTATAGTCTGGAGACTATAAACAGAGAGGAAAAGATCAAAGACATAGAGGAGAACCCATGTCTACTTGGTGAGAAGGATGCACAATCAATTAATTAATTATGGTAGCACATTTACAAAGTACTATGGAATAGAATAATAAAGAAGATCTTATTTTTTCCTTTAAAGAGCAGAGAACATGTCTCAAAGTTGAAACTGAAGTGTACTGAAGTCTGGATAAATGTTTGCAGTTTGGGGAAAAGATTGGAAAGAATAATCTAGGCAGAAAGAAACTCATTTCCTATTTTCCTAATTCCAAATGGAAGAGGACAATAGTATGTGTTTAAAATTGAGGAACAGTCTGATATCCGCATCATATGGCTAGTGATCAGACAACTGAAAAGAGGTGCTGAGATGATGCCTAAAATATAGGTAGGTACAGATTTTGAAGGATCAATGCCAGGCTTAGTGACTTGGAATTTATGTAGGCTTTGTGGAGGAATTACAGAAATTTTGTCAGGAGAGTGGCGCTATCAAATTTTTCATCATAAAGAACATTTTGTTGGTGATAAGGAGGATGAATTGCAGAATGCTGGTTCCATAGGGAGAGATGTCAGCAGAAATGCCATCTCAATATTATGAAGAAAGTAGTAATAAAACATCTATGGTGTAGTGTTAGAAAAAAGGAAATGGTGATATCTCAGAAGATACTTAGAATCTATTTGGACTGGACATGGTGTTCCAATCCTTCTCTCCTAGGGTAGAGCCAGGGACAGATGCCTTTTTGCCCTAAAGAACATCCAGATGGTTTGGAAAGGGCTTAGGATAAGTGAATACTGAAGAAAATATTCCTAATTTTAAGGTTAGAACTAGGGAAACAATCGGAAGTTGTACCAGAAATAGAAGCCAATAAGGAGGTAAGAGAGGGATGTAAATGTGAAATATCTGAACCAAAATGATCAACATTTCATAAAAATATATGGAAATACTTAATAAATATGAATATTTATAAAGAAAACAATTTCTGGAACAATACAAATTCCTAATAAAAATGTATTTATCTTCGTAATTTTTCTTCGATAAATACTGAGCAGGGGGTTGGAACTAGTATTACAGACACTGAATAATTAGTTACACAGTGGATTGACTATAATTAAACTAAACTCTCTTTGGACCCAGAATGAATCCAACATTTCATTTCATTATAAGCTATTCACTCATTTCATTTGCCCTATTTTAAGAGGTCATCTGCAGTAGTGATTGGTCTTCCCATTGTGAGGACTGTGGAAAGCTGGATTGAAAGGGTGTTAAGGAGCTGATCCTGATAATCATACAACCAGCCAAATGACAATTCTTCTAAAACACTATACCATAAAAAATTCTGGTCATTATTTAAGAGAGTAGGAACAAGGTTATTGGTCTTTTATACTTGCCCATTTAAACATCTTTGTTTCATGAATTCCTAACAACTATGAAGCCAAATGGCAGATACATACATACATTTCTAAACAAAATAGTTAGAATATAACTGAGTTTGACTCTATAAGCCTATACTAATTTAGTCTACTTTGAAGGGAATATTGTATGTAAGCACTCTGTGTTCATATATACCAAGATGGCAGGAAAAAAAAGATAATAATTCGGTGAATTAGTCTATAGAATCTGAACAGGGCTTGAAAGCATACAACTGGATCATATGTAGACTGAAGACCTGTAAAATATGTTTCATACTGAACTATATTTTCTCCATATATGCAATAGCTTTTTGCACTGTAATAAAAAGCACATGATGTAAAGTTAATCATTTAAAGAGTTAAATTCAGTGGCATTTAGCATATTCACTATGTTATGCAACCTTCACCACTCTCATTAAGATATTTTTTCACTCCAAAAAGAAACTTATAGGGGATCCCTGGGTGGCGCAGCGGTTTGGCGCCTGCCTTTGGCCCAGGGCGCGATCCTGGAGACCCGGGATCGAATCCCACATCGGGCTCCCGGTGCATGGAGCCTGCTTCTCCCTCTGCCTGTGTCTCTGCCTCTCTCTCTCTCACTGTGTGCCTATCATAAATAAATTTAAAAAAAAAAAAAAAAGAAAAAAGAAACTTATAGCTATTAAAAAGTTACTCCTTATTCTCCTGTCCCCAGCATCCGACAACTCCTAATTTGTTTTTGCCTTATGATATTTGTCTATTTAATGTATTTCATGTAAGTTAAATTATATAATACATGAACTTTCATGACTGCCTTCTTTTGTCATGATGTTTTCAAAGTTTCTTCATGTTGTACATATATCAATAATTCATTCATTTTTGTGGTTTAATAATATTCTATAATATGGGCATGCCATCTATTGTTGATCCATTCATCAGCTGACGGAATCTGGGTTGATTCCATCTTTTGGCTACTGTAAATAGTGTTGCTATGAACATTCTTGTAAACATTTTCATTGAACACGCGTTTTCATGGATTTGGGTTTATATTTAGTAGTAGAATTGATGGGTGATATGAAAAGCGTATGTTTAACTTATAGAGGAACTGACAAACTATTTTCCAAAGGGGCTACACCATTTTAAATTCCCACCAGATACGTACAAGTGTTCCAATTTCTCTACATTCTCAGCAGCACTTGAAACTTCTCTTGGTCAAGAGGTTTTTGATCACTTATGCAATCTCAAGTTCCTCTAACAGGCATATAATTTATAAGAAATTATAATAAATAAATAAATAAATAAATAAATAAATAAATAAATAAATAATAAATAAATAAATAAATTTATAATAAATTACTATCATAGAAAGAGATAAATAAAAACCATTTAATAAGAAATCACTCATATGCATTGAGGATTGTTATTTTTCTTGGAGATCTCAATTCTTATTATGAATTACATTAACTATTCCATTATGAAATATACCCAGACTGTCCTCTCTAACTCCAGGAAAAATATTTCTCCAGAGTCTTATCCCTTCTGGGAAAGATATTTCTCCTATGCTAGGCCCTCTCACTTTCCAATCTCACCTAAGGAAGGGAAGAAAAAAGAAAGTTAAGAAGCATTTGCCAAGGGCATGGTGCATACAGTGAGGCCCTTGAAACAGGTGATATTTAATCAAAAGATTAGAGAACACTTCTCTCTCTACACACCTTATCACCACATCAACAGAATTCTGGTATAAAGAGTGGGCTGCAGCTAAAAGGCTTCAAGATTACATCTGCAGAGGGGTTATTAGGAAATCCCAAGGTCAAAAGGGAAGACAAAGAGACATTAGAAGAATTTCAAGCCTCCAGCAGCTACAAAAACCACAAAAAATAAACACAGCCCAAATCCTGGCCTGATTAACATAAAACCTCAAACTAAATGCCACTTTACCTCAGTTCCTACTACCTTATACATCTTGTCCAGATTTCGAAATAATCTACTTTTTTCTCCTCTTGCCAGAGCTTGTACAAGGGGATCTTTATTGGTTTTTGCCACTGAACCTTGGTGAAATTACCATTAATTACGTGAGGGGGAAAAACACATGTGGCACAGAGTACCAGCTTGAAACCAGCATTTTGGTGAAAACTTTTAGAAATGGGTAACTCTATACTGGATATAAATATAAAAATGCTTTATTAAAAATGAAAAAAAGTAAGTAAAAATGGAAAAATCCTGAGCACTAGTCATCTCACATACAGCAGAAAAGTTTCACCATCATATTAAGAAAACTGTATTTATGATTAAGATCTTACAATATTCTTTACTTGAATTGGGAGTTGTTAATCTCAAACTGAATATCATTTACTTTGAAAATCTATTAGAAAAACGATGTTTCACTAATTTTTGAATCCTGGGACACCTGGGTGGCTCAGCGGTTGACCATCTGCCTTCGGCTCAGGGCGTGATCCTGGAGACCCGGGATCGAGTCCCACATCGGGCTCCCGGTGCATGGAGCCTGCTTCTCCCTCTGCCTTGTCTCTGCCTCTCTCTCTCTGTCTCTCATGAATAAATAAATAAGATCTTAAAAAAATAATTTGTGAAATCCTAATAACTGATACTGAACGCTTCTAACACAAACACACACCCCAAAAACATTGCATTTATAATAGAGTCTGAAAAGACCTAAAACTCATTGAATATATATGCTTAATATTCACATTTGAATATATATTATATGTAATATAATATGGAGATAGAGATATTTATAACATACACATTAGAATATATATATTCATTATTGTACAAATTCACTCTCCTCTATTTTGGAGGTGGGAAGGTGGCTAGGTGATATGAATATGAAATGGGATTACAAAAAGAGACAGAACTCTATTGTCTTCATTTTATATTCAGTAATGAGTGCTGAACAAAACCAGCAGGAACCAGCACCCTCAAACAACACAGATGGTTTTTATGTGATTTTGCTATGGTTTAGTTAGACAAGAACTTATGTGTATTATTGTGTTTTCTGTCTTCGGGGTGTTTAATGTGAACCATTTCCTCATTGTTAAATTAAATAAACAAAGTGAGAAACTGATATAGGCAAAACCATCTCAAAATTCTTTGGCAAGATAAGGTACATGATGATCTCATCATGGATTTTGCAACTCGAACAGATAGCAGTGTAAATCTGAGTGCCATTAAACCTGAATTTTAAAGAAATATCCATATTATATATCCTTTGGTGCTAATGCACTGTATAAATTCACAATCCTCCTTAATGGCTTCTGCATTTCTCATTTCCGTTACACAGTGGGGTAGTATTATTTTTGCAATTCTATTCTGAAATGGAACTTTGGATACAAGAAAAAATATACGTGTATTTATAATTTGCATTTTTGCTGTTATTTAAAATAGACATGTAATAGTTAAGCTATTTTCTTGAGGCAAAAAAAAAAAAAAAAGAATTGCTCTATTTCTATAGTTCTTCAAATGTAAGTCATGTCCAACCCAAAAGGATCAGCTGAAATTCTACTTTACTTGGTAGATACTAATTCAAATGTCCTATTTTTTTTTTTTACTCCAAACTTAAAACTTACTAAACTCTTATAAGTATATAGAGAGTTGTCTTGATTTTTATCCACATTCTCATGATAATGGGTCCTACATTTCTAGCTACCACTGCAGTCTACCAAAATGAAACTGTTATTACCCAAAGTAAATCAAAAAGAAAAATTATGTGTGTGCATGTGCATGTGCGTGTGTGGCTAGAGAGCCTCTATGATTCAGTCAGTATAGATCAGTGTCCTTGGGTAAAGCCAGACAGAAAAGGATTAGGAGTAAGTTTTTAGAAGAAAACAAAGAATATCCTTCAAACAATGTTTGTTGATGTTGCCACAGTGACATACAGAGCCAACTGATCAGGCTACTGACTTCCAAGCTGCAGTCAAAAAGCTTCCTATCATGTGTGGATCAAAAAATATTTCTTTGTGCTTCTAAAATAGGAGCACTTTAAGGAAAATTTTCTTCTTATGTATTTCTATGGCCTCTGTTGGAATCTGCCATTCTCTAAATGAGAACAGCACTGGAGTGAGAGTATATTATATACAGAAACAAAAACAAAACACACTTTCCTAAAATTTTCTTCATCTGTCATGTAAATAGATCCTATGGGCTTTCTAGATAGCCCAACAATGATCTTAAATTCTTACACTGATATTCTGCTACATATAGTTTTAAGGGAAAGATTTTATTTTTTTTAAGATTTTATTTATTTATTCATGAGAGACACAGAGAGAGAGGGAGGCAGAGACACAGGCAGAGGGAGAAGCAGGCTCCATGCAGGGAGCCCAATGTGGGACTCGATCCCAGGTCTTCAGGATCAGGCCCTGGGCTGAAGGCGGCGCTAAACCACTGAGCCACCTGGGCTGCCCCTAAGGGAAAGATTTTAATTCACATAAATGTAAAGGAAGCAAACATGTCTATTACATAAGAATTTCAAATTAGTTCAGCTGTCTTCCCTAATGCACACACACACACACACAAAGTATGACATGGAAGTTTAGGTTGGGCTTGAAATCTATTTTATTTTCACATAATTTCTCAAATACTATAATATTTTTAATTGAAATCAAATGCAATGCACTATACTCTACCTTGTACTTAATATTACACATGATATCAAATGACTGTCATTCGATTTAACTGGGATGTTTGAATTTAAGCACCATGGATCCGAATAGGAATCAGCTATATTTACTTCCTCCAGTATACTAAGGAAAATATCTCTTCTTTTTGAATGACACCAGATAATTTTAATCTTTTTATCTATACTCCTTTCTGAAAGCCCTGAAAAATAAACATTCCCAAACAAATCAGTAGCAGATGTTTTCCTTCCACACTTCCAACTGGTGAGGCTGTTCAATTCTGGAAATAATATAGCTTCATACATTTTTTTTCTTCATTGGCCAATGGTCTCTTTCTATTGTTGAACTGGAATCCATTCTTTTCTGTAGGTCCTATTCATGTCTCTAATGCCAAAGAGTGAATGGTTTATAATAAGCAAGGGCAAGGGTGTTATTCTACAGCTGTTCCAACTTATTAGAAGCACCATGCATGTAAGACAAAAATACCAACATTGGACAATACATTTGCCTTCCCACAACCCCTGATCCATTAATACCAATCAGCTATTGTGGAGATTCTACTACTGTAAGCAATCTGTTCTAATCATGGGCATTCTGTTCCCTAACAGGAATGCTATGTCCATTCCCTCCAGCAACTGGTTATATGCTACTCACTCTAGTTATTTTTTATGCTGCAATCTCCTGAAAATATTGTTTGGTTAAAATAGGAAAATGAACAGATATTTAAATTGTTGATGCTTGTTCACAGTTGCATCATGGATGAGAAATAAAATCAATACACTATTATATAGGAGCATCTAGTAAAAAGATACTAGAGGTGTGTACACAAACATGAATCAACTACCAAAAGATTACTTGAGACATGGGAAATATTGCCTCATAATTACAGGATAGTTTATGCTGAATCATGATAAATTGAAAATAAAAGAAATAAATGATATACTTTTTCAGAGGAGAGAAAATTCCATTTTTTTTAACCCCAGAAGGAGGGAGATATAGTAGGGTAAAAGGACAAAAAACAAATTGCTCACCATGTACATAAAAGTTGTTCTGACTTCGGGATTCTGGGTGGCGCAGCGGTTTGGCGCCTGCCTTTGGCCCAGGGCGCGATCCTGGAGACCCGGGATCGAATCCCACGTCGGGCTCCCAGTGCATGGAGCCTGCTTCTCCCTCTGCCTGTGTCTCTGCCTCTCTCTCTCTCTCTCTCTCTCTCTCTGTGTGTGTGTGACTATCATAAATAAATAAAAATCAAACAAAATTTAAAAAAAATTGTTTTGACTTCAATAGCACATTTTAAAATTACGATTTCCCACAGACTCTAGAAAACATGCTGCATGATGGATTGCTTTGTATTTATGCACTGATATACAAATGTATTATTATAATTATTGTGATTACTGAAGAAGTTAAAGGGCTAGTGGAGATTCAAGGACTGGGTCAGTCTTCATAGGTCTCCTGTGTTTCTCCATGTCTCACAGCAAAATATTCTGTCTTTCATCATCTCTTTAAGAATGTTTATACATAGTGAAAGGGAATAGAAGGGAAGGGAGAAGAAATGGGTAGGAAATATCAGAAAGGGAGACAAAACATAAAGACTCCTAACCCTGGGAAACGAACTAGGGGTGGTGGAAGGGGAGGAGGGCGGGGGTGGGGGTGAATGGGTGACGGGCACTGAGGGGGGCACTTGACGGGATGAGCACTGGGTGTTATTCTATATGTTGGCAAATTGAACACCAATAAAAAATAAATTTATCATTAAAAAAAAAAGAATGTTTATACAGCAAACATCATTGGGAGACAGAGATGGTGTCTCCCTCCAAACCAAGAACAGGCTACTTACCGCACAGTGTAATACAGACAATGTTTCCCCTCTAGACTAAAGCTTATTTCACATTTTAATTCCTGGGTTCCTTAAGCTTAATGTTCCTCTTCGATAAGGAAACACATTATGTATAGCACACAGGTATCACACAGGTCCTTTCTAGGTCGTGCTGTATGAAGTGGAATTTAGAGAATCAATACAAGATTTCTGATATTCTGGCTACTGTCATATCTGTAAATAATAAACTTGACTTTATCTTTGATCCAAGAGTCTTGCATCTTTCATCAGCATTTTATGAAAATGTGGCAGACTGGGCAGCTTCTAAACAGGGTAACATCTCAGAACTTCATGGTTTTTGACAGTCAAGTCCAGAAGGAGACAAGGCGTACCATTAGGGTTACAAAGAGGAGGTATAGTAGTATCACATTTGGGATTTGGGGGGCATCATGGAGATATTATTAGCCTCCTCGGATGGGCAAGCTATGTCTAGTAGATATTCCAATTTCATACATGACCATGTTGAGACTCAGAAAGATTAAGGAGACATATTTAAGGCTTTGTTTATTTTTCACATGAAGGAGGCAAGGTGTGGCCTCAGTTCAGTTAGATGTCAATTACCCTGTGCTTTGCCACTATTGAACACTCCTCCCTATAAGACGAGTAAGGGTGGAGGGCAGCACTGGCTGATTCAGAAGCCTTTCTGCCAAATTCAAGGCAGCATCCCAGTGGCAAAGCAGCTGTATCCCAGCCTCACAAGTATATTCAATATCAATGTTTGCAATGTCCTGCATGTGGACATGACTCCTTCTCAAAACAAACAAACAAATAAACACCTATGTATCAAGGAGTAAAATACCCACTACAGTATTGCAGGTTAAATAATGCGGCTCATGAGCACACATAAACAACTTTCTAGAGATTCCCTAAAATACTTCTATAAGGGTCTGACCTTTCTATAATTATTGAAAAGACAAAAAGCAGAGACAGTCTCTTCAACAAATGCTGCTGATAAAATTGGACAGCCAGGGGCAGCCCCGGGGGCTCAGTGGTTTGGCGCCGCCTTCGCCTAGGGTGTGATCCTGGGAACCCCAGATCGAGTCCCACGGAGGGCTCCCTGCATGGAGCCTGCTTCTCCCTCTGCCTGTGTCTCTGCCTTGCTCTCTCTCTCTCTCTGTATCTGTCATGAATAAATAAATAAAATCTAAAAAAAAAACTGGACAGCCACATACAGAAGAATGAACTGGACCACTTTCTTATATCATACACAAAAATAAATTCAAAATGGATGGAAGATCTAAATGTGAGACAGGAATCCATCAAAATCCTAGAGTAGAACACAGGCAGCAACCTCCTTGGCCTCAGCCATAGCAACTTATTAGACACATCTCTTGAGCCAAGTAAAACAAAAGCAAAAATGAACCACTGGGATTTCATCAGGATAAAATCTCTTTTGCACAACAACAACAAAAACAGTCGACAAAACTAAAAGGCAACCTATAGAATGGAAGAACAGGTTTGCAAATGACATACCAGATAAAGAGCTAGGATCCAAAATCTATAAAGAACTTATCAAACTCAAAACTCAAAAGATAAAAAATCCAGTCAACAAATGGGCAGAAGACACGAATGGACATTTTCCTAAAGAAAGGAATAGACGCATGAAAAAATGGTCAACATTACTCAGTGTCAGGGAAATACAAATGAAAACCAATGAGATACCACTTCACACCAGTCAGAATGGCTAAAGTTAACAGGTCAGGAAATGACAGATGTCGGTGAGGATGCAGAGAAAGGGGAATCCTCTTACGCTGTTGGTGGGAATGCAAACTCTGGAAATGTACTCATTCCAGAAAACAGTATGGAGGGTCCTCAAAAAGTTAAAAGTAGAACTACCTTATGACTCAACAATTGCACTACCAGGTATTTATCCAAAAGATTAAAAAAATAGCGATTTGAAGGGGCACATGAACCTCAGTGTTTATAGCAGCAATATCCACAACGGCCAAAATATGGGAAGAGCCCAGATGCCCAGCAGATAAAAGAATAAAGAAAACGTGGGATAGATAGATAGATAGATAGATAGATAGATAGATAGATAGATAGATGGCTGAATTTATTATTCGGCCATCAAAAAAATGAAATCTTGCCATTTGCAATGATGTGGATGGAACTAGAGGGTACAATGCTAAGTGACATAAGTCAGAGAAAGACAAATACCACATGATTTCACACGTACGAGGAATTTAAAAAACAAAACAGATGAATGTAGGGAAAGGGAAAGAAAAATAAGATAAACAGAGAGGGAGATAAGTCATGAGACTTTATAGGAAAAACAATAAAATAAGATAAAAAGAGAGACTGAAGCAGACCATAATAGACTCTTAAATATAAGAAATAAACTGAGGGATGTCTGGGGGGAGGATGGTGAGGGTGGGGTAACCCAGTGATGGGCATCAAGAGGGTATTTATGTAATGAGCACTGGGTGTTATATGCAACTGATGACTCACTAGATTCTACCCCTGAAACTAAAAATACACTATATGTAACTAAATTGAATTTAAAGATTAAAAAAAAAGAAAAGAAAAGCAGAGACAGACTCTCACTACTCTTATTATGACTGTAGTTTTATTGTTCAGTTCTAGGGTTAGAGAAATAAGGAGTCACATATCTGGTTTTTCCTGTCTTCTCCAGTTGATTATAAGCTTTTAAGTATGAGGTCAATGTCTTTTTCATTTCTATTTTCCCAGACCTTATTTCGGTGATTGTCACAAAACAGCTGCTAAATAAATGTTTAATGAATTAATGAGTTAGTGATGAATGATACATGAAATACATTAAAATTGAAAAAGTAAAGTATGAGAGAGAATATGAGCAATGGAAAGGGATATACTGACAGTATATGTGTTAAACAGAAAATTAGAAGTAGTTGTTTTCTATAACCCCTAAGCTTAATAAGCTTACTATAACCCTAGAATTAAAGTTAAAAATCTTAATTTTAATAATATTTAATTATTGTTTAAACGATTCAGTAATAATTTTATTACTACTTGATTATCAATAAACATTGATTAATTATAATAATATTTTTAAATATTCAACTTTTGGTTGAGAGAAAATACAAAATGATAAAAGCCAAGGCAGAAAAGAAGTATTAAGTGACTAGATTTTCTTGATTTATGAGTCACTAATCAGGTTTTGCAATGCAAGAGATATTCCTAGTAATACAATTACATTAGATACATCAAATTATTTATTCATCCATTTATTTATTTACTTATTCGATTAGCATGTCTTTCAACAAACATAGATTGGGCAGCTACTCTGTGCTACGAGCTTCTATGAAGGGGCTATGCTATGGGACTATAGAAGTCTTCAATTATCCCAAAGTTGAGTAGAAAAGACACAAAAACAAACAGTAATAATAGCATATCGAGGGCAATGAACAGGATATGGATAAAGGAGAGAAGTAGCACAAGTACATTCTGGTGGATCAGGAAAGGCTTCTGGATGAATTGATAATACTGAAGATGCACTGTCCTCACAACAGAAAAGGTCTGTCTTAAGTTGACTTGATTTGTCCATCTAAACAGGTTTTTTTTTTTACCTAAGTATCTTCAGTTCTCCACTAAGGACTCCTTTCACAAATCATTACAATCCCTTTAATGCCTCCTCATCCTCCAGTCAGAGCATGTCCAGATCTATTTTATTTTTGTAATTCTTACAAATGTGTATGTGGTAGGAGGGGACAGGATGTAGTAAGTAGTATAACTGTCATAAAAATAAAGAAAAATGCTATAAGGTTTAATTATTTGTTTAAATTTGAACATCTGCTAAACCTAAGGTATTCGTTTCTCTTAAAAATGGTGCATATAAATTCTGTATGACAGATTAGACCATTGTTCTTCAAACTAATCTTTGAACGTTTATAGACAATTATCAGATGTGTTTGAAAAGTCAAAGCTGAGAATAATGGGTGGAGAGAGCTGATAAATTCTGGCCTCCTCATCTTCTTTGACCCGAGTGCTCATCACATTTTAAGATAACTTTTTAAGATTTCATAAAAATAAATATTCAATGATATCCAAAGCTTGAAACCCACTTTAGTCTTTATAGAGGAACCTCTTTCATTATTACACATCACTGAAAATATTTCTCATCCTAACATTTTGTACCTTTGAGCAAGGAATATGGACTTTTTTTTTTTTTGGACTTTTTAATAAACTTTGTTAACTACTTTTGAGTAACTAAGTAGTGACCATAATGGGAGGATTGTGTAGATTATGAGTATGTGTGTAGATTATGAGTAATGCTTTAATAATTCCCATGTTTGTTTTGGTTGAATGCAAATTCTTCTGTAACTTGCTGACATTTTATCTTTCCACATGCTACACACCAGTTGTAACAGCAAGTAGACCCAATTTAATTCAACTCATTCAATTCAATTCTGACCAAGTGGTATAACTTGACACTTGGTTCAGAAAGAATGAAATGCACGATGACACACATTTTCTAACTTGTGAAATCTCAGAGAAATAGCAAGTCATGGTATTCAACAACTATAGGGGAAAATATTTAGTTTTCTTACCTGTAGCCAATGTTTTATTATTAATGTCCTTTTAACTTTTTATTCAATAAAATTGAATACTGAAAATATACACCACTGAATAGCAAAAGAAAACAGCAACAAAGTAAAAAGACAACTTACAGAATGGAAATAAATATTTTCAAATTATATATCTTATAAGGGTTAATACCCAAAATAGATTTTTTAAAAATCTTATACTACTAAATAGTAAAAAAACAAATAACCTAATTAAAAAATGGACAAAGGAACTGAACAGACATTTCTCCAAAGAGGATACGAGAGGCCAGTGTAGTTTACTCATTGGGAAAAGAAAACCAAAGTTATTTTTATTTTGTAAAACATTGTTTAGGTTGAAACTTTGACTTTTCCATTCTTAGTCGGTATGTGATATTATTCCAGTTTGGGAATCACAAGATTTCTTAATATAATAGAATAAATTTTCCCCCTGAAGATGAAAGGTTCTTATTGGCTAAGGGAGTATATATTGGAAAGATCAAGAAAATCTATCATTTCTAAGATGTTCTCATTGAAAATATTTTAAAAGCTCTATGCGATTTTATTTTGGAAGCAATAGTAAAACAATTTACACTTGTTCATGCACACCAGGCTTATTAGTTGTATAGTTCCTGCTTTATTACAGAAGTTGAATATTTTAAAGATCGGGTTTGTTTTTCAGAGACAGTATTACAGTAAATGTTGCTATTCTTTGAAACACAATATATAACTTTAGCACCTTAATGACTCCTCACAGAGTCAGTCCAAGAAGACTGCTCTACGCATCAACTTTCCTCCAAAACTACTGCCTTAACACCATGGAACACTGTTTAAGTAGATTTTAAAGATAAAAAAATAAAATAAAATGAGGCCTTTAACCAATCATCATTAATTCACATCATGTTAAAGATAAAAAAAATAAAATAAAATGAGGCCTTTAACCAATCATCATTAATTCACATCAAAAATTTCCAAATAATTGCTAAATCTGTAATTTTTAAACACGCTATTACATTTTACCTGAGCTAAAACTGTTTTTAAATATTAGTTTTGGATTTTTATCTGTTCAATTTTAAGATAATACTCAAAAGCTCTTCGAAGCCAATATCTTCCATTTTTTACTTCTTTCTAGGCAAATTGATCAGTGGTGTTCTGAGGATTGGCTGTGTGCCCAGTTTCCACAAATGCCAAAGACTTCTGTGCACCAAGTTAATTAAAATTGACTGCTTGTTTTAGGCAGAAGAAACAGGCCGAATGCCGGATGGTTCTAAAGAGTGATTGAAAAATTTAAGCAAACAGAATAACCTGCCTTCAAGCTAAAGAATAAAAATAGTTTATTATGTTGCCTTTGCTTAAAAAAAAAAAAAGGCCTTTAAAAATGCTTACTTTATTTGAATAAATGTGAAATACATACCTGAATCAAATTGAAAATGTTATACTAGTCATAAAAAAATAACGAAAAATATGCAAGCCACCACTTTTCACAAAAATTATTTTTTGTTGACCAATGTTTTAAGAGATTTGCTTAGATTACAGATATATGCTAAATTCCTTTACCACTGTCTATAAAAAAAGGTATATTTTCCAATACTGTGCACATAGATGTAATCAACTAACATCTAACTGCTGGACCTAAAGAAAACTATAGCAAAAACATTTTTTTAATACAGTGAATTGAACTGGTATTTGGAGATGGAATTACCTTTTAAATAACAATCTATCTAAACCCTCATGGAATTCCTCTACATTTTATTGCATTAAAGAAGTTATCAACTTAAATATTTAATATATAGTGTTAATGTGGCATAATGAGCTAAAACTTGACTCTTTAACCATACCATGGTAACTAAATTTTTAGGCGGGAAATGGAACGCTGTTATGTGTACTGAGAGCCTTTTAACTGGCAGAAATGCTTACCAGATACAGTATATTTAATGTATACTATTGTTTTATTTCTCATCTTAACACTATGCAATAGGTATGTATATATGTATTTTATGGATAAAGAAACAGAAACAAGAGAGGGACAGAAACTTTCTAAATGTAAGAAAACCATTAGGATTAATTAATTTGGATTAATTAATACTATTTTAACTGTTTCATTTATTCTTTTTTTAAATAATAAATTTATTTTTTATGGTGTTCAATTTGCCAACATATAGAATAACACCCAGTGTTCATCTCGTCAAATGCCCCCCTCAGGGCCCGCCACCCAGTCACCCCCACCCCCCGCCCTCCTCCCCTTCCACCACTCCTAATTCATTTCCAAGAGTTAAGAGTCTTCATGTTCTCTCTCCCTTTCTAATATTTCCTACCCATATCTTCTCCCTTCCCCTCTATTCCTTTTCACTATTATTTATATTCCCCACATGAATGAGAACATATAATGTTTGTCCTTCTCCGACTGACTTACTTCACTCAGCATAATACCCTCCAGTTCCATCCACGTTGAAGCAGATGGTGGGTATTTGTCATTTCTAATGGCTGAGGAATATTCCATTGTATACATAAACCACATCTTCTTTATCCACTCATCTTTCCATGGACACCGAGGCTCCTTCCACAGTTTGGTTATTGTGGCCATTGCTGCTAGAAACATCGGGGTGCAGGTGTCCCGGCATTTCACTGCATCTGTATCTTTGGGGTAAATCCCCAACAGTGCAATTGCTGGGTCGTAGGGCAGGTCTATTTTTGACTCTTTGAGGAACCTCCACACAGTTTTCCAGAGTGGCTGCACCAGTTCACATTCCCACCAACAGTGTAAGAGGGTTCCCTTTCCTCCGCATCCTCTCCAACATTTGTGGTTTCCTGCCTTGTTAATTTTCCCCATTCTCACTGGTGTGAGGTGGGATCTCATTGTGGTTTGGATTTGTATTTCCCTGATGGCAAGTGATGCGGAGCATTGCCATGTCTATGTCTTCCTCTGTGAGATTTCTCTTCATGTCTTTTGCCCATTTCATGATTGGACTGTTTGTTTCTTCGCTGTTGAGTTTAAGAAGTTCTTTATAGATCTTGGATACTAGTCTATACAATACTTTCAAAGCTGCCACCCTCTACTTACAGTACTTTATATAAAGAAGCCTGAGACATAGATGTCATTCTAGTTGTACGCCTTGCCTTTACCCACTTCTATCACCAAGACGTTTCCATACCCCACACTAAAATAAGTATTTATTTCCTTCCCTTCCTCTGTACCCTACAATCACTGCTCATTTTAATATATCATTTCTCCCTGACATATTGCTATAGCTCTACTCATCAACATACATCCACTCTAATCACTTACAGTCCCTAATTTACACGGAACTAAGTTAAAACTAAATTTTGATCATATCATTTTTCCTGATTAAGCAGGAAAGTATTCGGTGAGTTTCCATTGATCTAGGATAAATTCTAAACTTTTTGAGGTGATATTCTATCTTTGTATATTATGGTTCTTTCCTACATTTCCAATGTAGCCTTCTGTCCCTCTCACACACCAGTAAGCGCCTTGTATTACAATAGCCTTTCCTAACAGACTTCCACCTTCCTATAACTATTATTCTCTTTCATAACTCAATGGCTTTTAACAGCGATTTTCCACTGTGTTAAATACCTTCCTCTATGTCCACCTAGAAACGTAATCCAATTATCAAACTCATTAATCACGCTCTTTGAAACATCATCTTCAGTACTACTAGGCAGTTTGTCATTTTTTGTCATGCTTCCTCTTTATCACAATTGTAATGTGATTTTTAACTGATGGCATTAGTCAAGTGACAGGTACATAGTCGGTGCTCAATAAATATTATACAGTCAATGACTAAAGAAAAAATGAATCAATGCATTTTTTAATGATAATGGATGACAACTCTATGAATATAATGTATGTATCAAACTTTTTGAGGCTTTAAAATCTCTCAGTCCATGAGCACATATAGTTCCAGTTTTAGGACTGAGAATAATCCTGCCATTGGTGTAGTCAACATTCTATCTTAATATCTCCTATTCAAAGATTATCTGCAGCATTATGTTATTGGAGGAAATATTTTACCTAGACACTGATAAAAGAATGGATATATCCTTCAAAGTCTGAGGGGTGGAAAAGAACTTAGAAAATTTCAAATTCAAACACTTTATGCTAATATGAGAATGCATAAAAATATGCTAGATCATTCTTACCTGAATTAAATTTGAGTTTACTCATATTAAAAGACTGAACTTCCCCATCCATGAAAATACAACCACCTGCACATTGATTTAAAGTATTTCTTATGAAAACTCTTCCACCAGCAACAATAAGAGTAGGAGGTTCAGACCCCCACATTATTCCCATTAACACTATCCTTCTCCCAGATGCTAAAGCACCCATGATGAGTAGGATGAGCCCATACACTATCTTCATCCCTTACTTCCACTACGAGGCTAAAAATGCTACCTTCTAAAAAGGGAGAAGTACCTCGCTGACCATTTCTGAGGTTATATTAGGAAATTGTGAATCTTCTTTTTCTGAATGGGACGTCAGATAAATTCTATCATGTCTTACATATTTTTATCTCATTCACAACCAGAAAACCAAGTCTCCCTGATACTCCATCACTTTTCTTCTTTTTAGCCTCTGCATATTGATACTCTGCTTAATCTCATGGTCATAGTGGATCTCATGAATCCTTCCCAAGATGCCTCTTGCAACTCATACACTACCAATAAGAAGCAATAGCATCTAAGCCCTTAGGCTCCTTTCTGAATATTTCCTTCTTTTCTGAATATTTCCTTCACTTCCTCATGTTTATGGAAACTGTGGCTACCCTTCAATGACACTGCACATCTTGAAACCCTCCCTGTAGTGGCTCCCACCTAGTTTGAATCACATGCCCTCATATTTTATTATTTTCTATTTTTCCTTGTTTTGGTTATCTATACATCCTTTTGGAGCATTTTTATAACTGCTTTAAAATATTTGTCTACTACTTCCACAAATTTTCTTCTGATTATGCATTATAATGTCCTGTTTGTATACGCCTGGTAGTTTTTGGTTGGAAGCATGCTGTTGTGAGTTTTACATTGGGGGTGATGCATTCCGTTCTGGCATTCAGTTAAGGTACATGGGATCTTATTTTTTTTGATAACTTATTTCCTAAGATTTGTTATGGTGAATTCAAAGCAGTGTTTAGAGCTAATTAAAACTACCGGTAAGACAGCATTGTTCTGAGTATTGTTTCCCATGTCCCATTTATTTACAATGTCTTTCTGACTCATGAGAACAGTCTATAACAAGATTCCTGTGAGCCCCCAGAAGTGGTCTACTTACTACATACAGGTGAGTTTGTGTTCTTTCCCCAGCTTTGTGTAGTTTCCTCACATGCACGTGGCTATCAGTACTCAACCTAAGACTCAAGAGGAACTCCCTATACATCTCCAGAACTTGCTCTGTAGCAAACTCTTTTCTCTCAATTATAGCCATCTGTCAGCCCCAGAATACTGATCTTTGTCTACATGATTCAGCAGGACCAAATAGCTGTAATTGTGCCTACCTTTATTGTGTTAGGACCCAAAAATGGTCTCCAGGTAATAAATTGATACAGTCCTGGAACTAATTTGTTTCCTTTCCCAAAGAGATTATACTCCTATATTATATGTTATCTAATTTTAAAAGCCTTGGTTCTCTACATGTATTTTGTAGACATGGGTTTTCTAGTTGTACATCTAGTCCCTGTTACTTAGTCTTGCCTAGGAGCAGAAGTCTCCATAAGTGTGTTGGTTTTTCATTTTCATACTCTTGAGGTATTCATATTTTGGTTTTGTTATTAATTTGTATTATGTCCAGAGTATATAGAACTTTATTTTACATATCTTTCAATAATAAGACATGCTTTTAAGGGCTAATGTGGAGTCAGTTTTATTAAGTATCTCATGTGAGCTTGACATGGATAAGTACTCTTTAAATGCAGGAAGTAATATTCAGTATTTGTCTATTTTAAGTAGTTCATTAAGAGTATCTCTTAACACATTTTCAATTCTTTGGGGAAAAAAACCTTATGCCTTTGTTTGATTTATATATTGCTATGAAATGTGGTATTTCTTCACATAATATAAAATATCCCTTATTATTTCATCAGTTTCCTGATATATTATGATGCTATATGATAAAGTATTTAACAGTTGAAATTTGTAAAATGTTTTGAATCAAAAACCAATTTAAAAATCTCTGCTTTTAAAATGGTCAGCCTGCACCATTTAATACAGTAATTGATAAAGGAATATTTCTAAGATGTTATTGGCTACTTTCCATTTAAGTTTAGTTCTCTTCTTTTTTCAACTTTTAAACTATTTCTTCCTTTTTCTCTATACCTCTCGGAATTTATCAGATTTATTTTGTCTCTTTTTTTTTTTCAAGATTATTTATTTACTTGAGAGAGAGAGAGAGAGCACAAGCAGAGGGGAGGAGCAGAGGGAGAGGGACAAGAAGACTCCCCGCTGAGCAGGGGGCCCAATGAAGGGCTCTAACCCAGGACTCTGAGATCATGACGAGCTAAAGGCAGGTGCCCAACTTACTGAGCCACCTATGGACCCTTATTCTTTCATTTCTTAACTTTAATATGTTTAAATGCATACTTATAAAGTCTAAAAAAGCTAAATAAATATTTCTACCTACATCCAGAACAATGTAAATATTTTAGATTGCTTTAATTCCAATTAATCTCTGCCTATCTCATTCATTATAATTGTTCAATATTTTTGTACATTTATTTTTAATTTCCACAGTAAGACAATGCTATTAATGTGTTATGAATTCAAAGTTCATTTCAATATAGCATGTTTAACAATTTATTTGCTACCATCCCCTCTTGCATGTCACTAATTCCTTCAGGGATCATATTTCTTCTTTCCCGATTGTTTCTTCAGTTATAGGTCTATGGATGGAAAATATGTTTGTCTGAATATGGTTTCATTTTGCTCTCATGCTAGAAAGGAAACTTTTCTGATAAGATGACTCTTCACAATAAACGTTCTACTTTTTTTCAGGCTTCTATATTTGCTATTGATAAATCTGGCATTACTATATTAGATAATCTGAAATTTGCTCATTTTTCTGGCTGGATAATTCTAAACTTCCCTTGGTAACTGTTTTGTAATCTAATTGGAACACATCTAGATTTTTTTTTCTTAATTTGGTCCACATTTCGCTTAGCATACTAAATCTTATTCAGACTTTTTTATCAATTCTGAAAAATTCTCACTTTCTACTTCTTTATTTCCTGACACCTTTTCTTTAAGCTTTTCTTTCTGGAATTCTGTTTACATGAAACCAGAACTTTTTCCATGTCCCTTCAATGGTTATTTCTTTAAACTTTTTGTCACTATATGGAAATCCAAGTAATTTTTTCAGTTCTATTAAATAGTTATTTCAGCTACAGCTAATTTGGTATTTTATTGAATATGCTATTTTATTAAAATCTATTTTATTAAATCTGCTATTTATTGATATTTTAATTGAACTCAATATTTTCCATTTCTAGAAGTTCTCATCTATTCTTTCCAAAATATTTTATGGTATATATTTTAATTATTCATATTTTGATTAAATTATACAGACATACATACCATTTTATCATATTCATATTTTGTAATGATATTTCCATTATCTGAAGTTCTTGTACATTTATATTTTGCTGCTAGAATTTTGTTTGTTTGATCCTTCCTATCATCTTCCATGATTGCTTATTTCCTTGTGTACTTTAAGTTATATTATTAATTTATAGTCAGCAGGGTTTAGCTGTTAGAATTTTGGTTTTAAATTGTTTTTCAAGAAGATTTAAATTGCTCTTCCTTGGGGAACTATACATACAAGAAAATATTTTGTTAATTTCCGTTTTGTTTAATTTTTAACATCCTTTTTTTTGAGCTTGATTTCCTTGCATCTATAAGCAATATAAATCCAAATGAAAATATCTGAAGAAAGCAGAACTTTTCTTATAAATTCCCATAAGAATTTTTAGGAGAGGCTATCTTCCTTTGCCAATGGTCAGATTTTAATATTTTATTTTTACGAAGTTGTGGCTTTTTAAGAGTTGCATTTAAAAAAAAAAAAAGTTGCATTTTTATGTAGGAGTCCTAGTTCTAGCTCCCCAATTGATGTAGATCCATACTTGATTTTCCAAAAAAATAAGTTGGTGCCAACCCCTCAAGTAAAATAGAGTAGAAACAGAAAAATCAGTGCTAGCGGAAGCTGAATCTATTATTGTCTTGGAGACAATTACAGATTTTTATAATCTAGGAATCTAGATTAGGTAGGATCTTCTTGTCAACTGAAACTTCAATCTTTTCTATTGGTGGCACTGCTGTTATTTTCAGTGTTTAGGCAGTTTCCAGCAATTGGTGCCCGTCTGCTCTAAGGAGACAGTCTCTCTCCAGGTTCTTAAAGCTCCTCAAAGGCAGACTGCTATTGCTGATTTCTCCATGGTATGCGCTCGTGGTGGGGAAGTGAAATATCTAGGTTCTTTCTCAGCTTCAGTTTTAAGCAGGATCTGTGCATCTGAACCTTTTAGACTCTCTTACATCCAGGGACTGACTCTTGGATAGGAGAATGTTTTCCACTCCCTCCCAATCGTAGTGCATCTTTTCCTTGCAGGATCCTGGGTTCAAGAGGATTATCTGGTTATCTTATCTTCCTGATAAACTGTATCTTCTTAGAAGATTTTTGCTTCTGTATCTTCTTAGAAGCAGTGGGTTTGAAGTGAGATTTTTTTCCTACCCCTCCACTAGAGACAGAGTATTTTCTTCTGTCCTCTCTCTGGAGTGAATCTTCCCCTGGGCCTGAGAGGTGGAAATCTGTCTGCTCTTCTTCTAACAGTTTAGGGATTCTTTTTGTACATGAGAAGAATCCAGAAAACGGGGCTAAGTTTTTTCCCTCACTCGGTCATTGCAGCCATTCCCATCCACACACCTACTCCACTATAGTAGGCTCTCTCTGGTCTTGCCTCCAATTTTTCTCAGAAGTACCTAGTGCTGGCTGGTGGAAATGAAAGTGAGTAGAACCTCTACAAGAACCTGGACTGGGACACCTGGAACCACAGGCTCAGTGGTTGAGCATCTGCCTTCATGCTCAGGGCTTGATCCCGGGGTCCTAGGAGAGAGTCCTGCATTGGTCTCCACATAGGGAGCCTGTTTCTCCCTCTTCCTGCATCTGCCTCTGTTTCTATATCTGCCATGAATAAATAAATAAAATCTTAAAAAAAAGAAAAAAAAAAGAACCTGGACTATATGTGGTTTTCACAGTTTGGAATAAAACCCTTTTGTATTGAACTTACTGTTTTTAAAAATGCTTATTTTTAATGGGTAATTCTAGATAGGCTTTCTTTAAACAAATACAACAAATCTGCATGTGACTCATTAGCATTTATCATTAATAAACATTACAAAATATATTTCTTTGAAAAAATTGTCCCTTTATTATATACAATGGAGGCAAATTTAAAATTCTTTCTTGAAATCTTTTGTATCCATCTCTTTCTTCAGGATGTTCAACCAGAGATGAGCCACAAGTCCAGCTGCAAATGCATTTAAATATAAATGTTACGTTCAGAACCACAACATGCCAGACTTGAAAAGGAACTCAAATAATATCTAGTTCAGCATTTTCACTTTTATAAATTAGGAAGATATGGCCTAGATAAGGTAAATTCTCTTTATACATACAAAAAACTAATTAATAGTATAGCATAAACTGTAACTGGCATTTCCTGTTTAGAACTCTTTAGAACTCTTTCAACAACTCCATGATAACTCTTCTATTAGAATGTTAGTATGTAATAAGTGCAGATTGTGTCAAGACAGGCACTTTTTTTCCCCAGTATGGATTTAAAGCAGAACTTTAAGTGGACTTTACTTAAATTCCCATTTAACTTATTGGGAAATGACTATAAAGTCATATCAACCAAATACTGTATATCAAAAAGAAAATGTTTTTCTAATTGCTTTCCATTATCCTTTATATTTTATTCAACGTTGTTGAATTTAAGGGCTTGCATAAAAATATGATTGATTATTTCTCAAAGTCATTAAAAGTCAACATAGAAATATCATGTCAAATTTTGATTTTCACTAGTATCATAGATTCCAATAAAATTGGCCTCATAACTCCTCCAAAGGAAAAAAGAAAAGAATAGGAAATAGATGTTAAAAAGTAAAGCAAAAAAAACAAAAATTTAACAGCTTATTATAAAATATATTTTCCTATGCTTGCTGCATTGGTTCTTGGTTTGATTCTTATAATAATCCTGTCACAGAGACTAGAGGAATTGAGAGAATAATACACTAAGGATTAAGACTCACAGTATAGTAACTCATCAGCACATACATTTCTCTGGGCTATACCAGCTTTGACACAACATTAATACCATGTGGTTCTGCCTCCATGAGCTTTTTGCTGGAATCACATTTCCATTCTGCTCTGGTTCAAAGAGCCCAGAAAATTGAGACTACTCAGAACTAAATATCTTTTTTTTCTGTTTGTCAGATATCTGGCTTTCAGATTACCGGGGACTGTGAACCAATCTAGGCTTTGCTGCCCCCATTATGCTATTCCTGACCTTGGGGTAAAGCTTTCCCACTCAAAAGCTTTATCTTCCATGGGTGGGGTGAAGTGAGAGAAGCTAGTGAAGCCTGTGTCCCAGAAAACCAAGCTGCCAAGAGGGCTGTTGTTTTGACAAAATGCCCTCTGTATTCCTGCTGGAGGAATAAAATTCACTTATTCTAAATCTCTTTAACTTAGTCACATATATAAACTGAAATAAGGACACAAAACCAAAGCACTGAGAAGAGTAAAAGAGTTCTACTTAGGATGAGAATATACAGAACTAGTCTTCATATTTTCTCTAGGAATAAAATCTTTTAGTATCAGATTTTCCTCCCTCACAATGCATGAGGAGATTTGCGGATGCAAAGTCCTTTCTTCCCTTAGATTAAGACTTAACTTTATCCTGGATAGTCAGAGAAGTATGTGGAATTCAGGAAATCATTTTAGAAGGAAATATTCTTCAAGGAATGTGACACTGACTCTTTACAGTGTTTCTCACCACTGCCTTCTAGCCATGACAGCAAGAAAACTCTATTTCACCGCACATATAATGTCAGAAGAAGAAAGAGGAATGAATTAGGAATAACGATTATTATACCTAATTACCTTATTTCTTCATATGGCCCATTCAGAGAAGGAAAAAACTTATTATGTGCCTCAATTGTTCTGTTTTTCTTTTTGGTAAAAAAGCTTTGAAATGCTAAGTAACGAAAGCCATGTTTTATCTAGGTATCTTTGGTATTACCAAGATGCCTATTATTTACAGTTTTATAATAATACATTTTATCACGTAATACTTTTTTTTTAAGGATTTGGGTTTTTTTTTAATTTTTATTTATTTATGATAGTCACAGAGAGAGAGAGAGAGAGAGAGAGAGAGAGAGAGGCAGAGACACAGGCAGAGGGAGAAGCAGGCTCCATGCACCGGGAGCCCAACATGGGATTCGATCCCGGGTCTCCAGGATCGCGCCCTGGGCCAAAGGCAGGCGCTAAACCGCTGCGCCACCCAGGGATCCCACATTTTATCATGTAATACTTCTTACTCTATGCAAGTGTATAATTACCTTCAGCGATATTAAATAAAACCTTCTCCGTACCAAGATAATACTGTTTGTGTAACACAATGAAACCTAAAGAATGCTTTTAAAAGCCTCATATCAACATCTTCTTATGCACATGCAGTTGTTCATTCTGATTGCTCACTATCATCTCAGTGACTTTCCAGAACGGGTGCTCAATACATTTTTATTGGAACTATCTTCAGTAAAGCCCATCTCACATACAACTATGTCCTTCCTGCTGCTTTGCTGCTAGGAAATCATCTTCTTTGCCAAGCTCTGCCAGTCTCCCACTGGCTTTTTCTGTTTCCCATAGAACTATGAGAAGTGTCAGTTCTCAGAGGTTAGGTGGCCCAATCTCCCGTCCCTATTCACTTACTTCTCTTTAGCAAAAATCCAAGCAGTCCTAGGCTTCTACTCATTTCCATGAGTTTGAAACTCCTTGCAACAAAATCTCAGAGACAGGTGTCTTCATAACCATAGGCCATCATGCCTCAGAAACTAATTATCATACCTAAATTCCACTTCTGGTGTTTTATTTTTTTCCTACATCAGAATTGGAGTATGATTTAGTAACAGGGAGTCCAAAGTGATGAATATTATTTTATGTAATGCTTGTCATTCTGTATTATTTTAATATCCATTTAATGGGTTTAATTATTTAATTACATTGAATTGTTTAATTGCTCAACATGTCTATTTTTAGACCCTATAATTTAGGCTCTAGTATCTGGATAGCAATAATTAAATTTTAGCTAGTATTAGCTTCTGTCTTTTTCTTACACGTGCTTTTATTCTTATACAATAAATCATATAAATACTTATACAATGTGGATTCTTAATTGAAAAAAAAAAAACCCAAAAACTCTGTTTAGTCTTTATCGTGTAGCCATTTAAAAACATAGAACACTCTTGTATGTTCCTATATTATAGAAGAATAGAGAGAACCATCCAAATACTCTCCAGGGGGGAGAACTTAGGTTTATAGTTGCATAATCTCATTAATCAAGGTGTTCCCAGTGGTGAAATTAAAAATCACTCACTTGGTCTGAACATAGAAGATAAAACTTCTTTTATCTCTTGAGATTTGGAGTGAGATTTTACAAAAGAGGTGATATTTGAGCTGGATTTAAATTCCAAACAATACAAAAGGGGAACTTCTATGAACAAATATACAGTGTTTATGATATTTTGGGAGAAATCATTTAGAGGTACTATGTGGAAGTAGCCTAGTTTATATAATAGAAGATATGGCTGAAAAAATATTTTAGCCCCAGGTACTGAAGAATCACAAAAATAAAAAAGGAATTTTAAATAGTAAAATGATAATAAATCTATATTTCACAATTTTTTTTCCTTTTTTTAATTTTTTTTTTGCTATTTAGAAGAAAGAGTACGGGAGGAGGACACAACATTTAGGGAGATTATTTAAGAGGGTACTGTATTATAATGGTACAAAAAGAAAGAAAACAATAATTGCAGAGGTAATTAAAAGAGAAGCCAATTCAGGAAAATGTGTTTCTTGTAAGTGATAGGTTTCTAAGATCTGCTAATTAATTAAAAAGAGAGAATAATGGAAATGAGACATTGAAATATCTAATTTGTGTTTTTTAAAGATAGTGATATCATTAATGAAGATAATAATAGAAATAGGAGCACTAGTAGTAGAAATAGTAATTAAATACTATATCACAGAGACTAAATGATGTCACCACCATTTACTAAGTGACACTGGTCATGTTATATAACATTGATGAGGTTTGATTTCTTTGTCTTTAATCAGGATAAGACTATCTGGCATATATTTCAAATGAAATAAAATATCTGCATTTTAGAAAGTGGGAAACAATTTCAAGATAAAAATAGAGTTCAAGTAAATATAGTACAAGTTCAAGTAAATATAGAGTCAAGGTACAATTTTTAATTATCCTATCTACAAGTAGAAGGGAAGGGCACTGGGTGGGGAGGAATCACAGTGATAGATGAATGGAACAACAACCATGATGATGACGACCACAAAGATGAGGACAATGACGATGATAACAATTTTTGAGTGCTTGCTATGAATAAGATATTGTTCTAAGTATTTTACATGTATTAATTCCTTTATGACCATGAAGATGTAGATAAGTCATATATTTTGAGATGAAATAACCTTGAATTATAGAGGTTGTTCCTAAATGTGCGCTTATGAGAGATAGCAGAAGAGAAGGCCATGAGAAGACAAAGACAGATTCAATTGATGCAGTCACAGAAATATGGATAGCCACCAGAAGCTGGAAGAGGCAAGAAGGATTCTTTCCTAGAGACTCCAAAGGGAATAGGGCCCTTACCTTGATTTCAGAATTCTGGCCCCAGAACTATGACAGAACAATCTCTGTTGTTTCGAGCCACCCAGTTTGTGGTTATTTGTTAGGAACCCCTTCGAAACTAATATACCAATTATCAATGTATTGCTCCAACCTTCCTTATCTGTTCTGTGAAAATTGAGAGGGGCCCTTTAAATGTTTCTCCTTTGCCGTTAGCACCATATTATTCTTTGACAGTAGATGGCACTGGAGGGACACTCTAAGAAGAAGGGGATTCTCTTCCTGGTTCTGTTGTTTTATTTTAAATTATCTTGTTTCTCTCCCTTCCTTCTCCCTTCCACTTGCTCTTACTGCATGCCTACCGGTGATTTGAATGGAGCTCTCCCACAATGAATTTCAGGTGTACCCAAGATACCTCCTAGGGTGGATTTCCCTGGCATCCTAGAGAGGTTTTTTGGTTTTTTGTTTGTTTGTTTGTTTGTTTTTCATTTGCTGGTTCCAGGTGCAGTTCTCCGCTCCCTAGCTTCTGCCCAGAGAATGTGGATCGATTCTGGCCTGGGACCACCAAGAGAACTCCTTCACAGCCCATCTGCCTATAACCAAACGTTTTCTAATGAGATCTGAATCACAACTTTGGGGAAAGGAGACCCTTCCCAAGTTTATTCATTCTATAGGTACTCTCCCGCAGACCTAGGGTATTCTTCAGAACTCTTTATCATTTATAGGTAATTCCCTTGTCATAATTCATAGCTCTTTATATTAAAAGTTCCTATTTCAAATTAACATGTGGTTCCTGTCTCCTGATTGGACCCTGATACATCCATTTTAAATATGAAGAAATAGTGGCACAGAAATGCTAATTGACTTGCCTAAGTTCACACAACTAGTAATTGGCAGACAATTCTGCAATTCACTGTGGACATCAACTGGGTGTCCTATAACTCATTCTGAACTCTTTACCTGGGGTCAGGATCAGATCTCATAGGTTAAGGCTCATTCCCACAAGACTGCTCCCTCCATCTCAGATGCCAGTTGCAAGTCCAGGTTGTTATTTGTGATTCTGACTAATTTAATGTAAATCAGGGGTTTCCTTTTCAACCTAGATAATTTAGTAGATCAGCTTACAGAACCTCAGGAAAGCAATTTACTTACTAGATTTCAGTTTATTAACAACCACATGGAAAGGATCCATAAGGCCAGGTATATGAAGGGTGCAAAGAGACCTTCCGTGTCCTTTCTTGGCTCATCACCCTCCAGCACGTCTACATGCTCACCGGCCCAGAAGCTCTCCAAACTTCATGTTAGGGATCTTTGCAGAGTCCTCATTACTTTGGCAAGATTGCTTAAATCATCATCCGTTGGTGATTACTTCAACCTCTAAACCCTTACTTCTCCCCAAAGATCAGGGGTGGTACTAAAGTTCCAATTCTCTAATCAAATGGTTAAGTCCCCTAGCAGTCAGCCCAAATCCTGTGGTGGTCTAGAGTTTTTTCAAAACTCATCTCATTTACATGAACTCAGGTGTGATTGAAAGGGGCTTTTTATGTATAGCAAGAGACACTCCTTTCAACTTTATAGCTTTGAAGCTATTTCAGGAACTAAGGGCAAAAGACCAAATATCATTAAAAAAAAAAAAAAAGATATCCCTGTTGCCCTGTTGCTCTTACCATTTAGGAAATTAAAAAGGATTTTAGAAGCTGTGTACCAGGAAAAGGGATGAAAACCAAATATATATTCCTTATTAAAAATCATATTATCACTCTAGATCATCTTTATATTAATCATTTGACAATTAATACTGTACAAATTAAGAGAGAAAGGGAAGAGTTATGGATCTAGATAATGCATGTATCATTCCAAAAGAGAGTTTGAAGCACTGGGTGTAAAAAAGAATGATGTCCACAAGCATGGTCCATTTGGTTTATAAAGTATTTGTCCCTCTGGTGTTTTTAAACTTCCTAACTAGTGCCCAACTTTAAAAATCTGGAGATTTCACATAATAATGCAGGAACTAAAAATCTGGATTTATTATGAATAGGAATTAGGTGATGCCAATCTTGAAAATCCTTGCCACAAGAATCTCTGAGCAGACACACCAGGAGGCCCCAATATTTCTGTTCCATTAATGGACACAATGAGAAGTCTCTCATTGTCCTTCATACAGTCTGGTGGGATACAGTTGAGCTACTCAGGCATCCCTCCCCCCCCCTTTTTTTTCTGGTGGGATGTTTTAATGACAAAGCGCATTCCAGTGTAATGCTTGAGATTTGCCCTGAAAATATCAATTACCATTGCAATTTTAAACAAGAAAGGATGTTTTAAAAGGGCAAATAAACAAGCCAGAAAGAGAAGCACCTTCTAACCTGAAGAGAAACAATATTCTTTGTTTCAGTAATCTTCCTCTTAGGAATGATTGTAAAGAAATAATTAGAGGGGCGCCTGGGCGGCTCAATGATTGAGCATCTGCCTTTGGCTCAGGTCATGATCCCAGGGTCCCGGAATCAAGTCCCGAAGCAGGCTCCCTCTGGAGAATATCACAACTTCAGAGAGCCCTGCTCAAAATAGAAAAAAAAAAAAAATTAATTACCGCACACCATTTTGCTAGCTGTAGGCAACTGCTTTATTTGTTATTTATTTTGGTTTATTAAGATAAAAATTCTGTGATAATATAGCTTATATGTTCCTATTGTTCCTCAGTATCTAAAGTTATTCTGGATATATATTACCTCAATAACTTTTCTTTAATTAAAAAAAAGTAGAGGCAAAACCCAATTTGTTGTGACTTAAAAGCAAGACAGTGATGGTACTGAATATATTACTAAAAATACCCCCCAAAATCTTTTTACTTCAAATAAAAAAATAGCTAAAATTTGTATTGTATATTTATACATATATGAAATCTGATATATAAAGTATTTTAGTATTTTCTTAAAGTTAATAATACACATTAACAAGTATGGAAAGGTAAGTAATGAACATATTAACTCTTAAGTTTTAATAAACATTTTGAAAGACTATCTGAGAGTAAGTAAATAGCAGATTCTGGTCATGATTATTCATATATTTGCAAAAACCTATGATAAAAAATACATATAATCCAACAGACACTCCATTTTTGGTTGATGTTCTACTGAAATTGAATTACACACTCATACATATGCCCACACCCACCCACATACACACAATAACACCAGCAAAACACATTCTAAAGTCATTATAATTATGCCCAGGTTTAAAATTGGATTTTAGGTATTAAAACAAAGAAAAAAAATCAAATATTTTTTAGTAATAAGAAACTTTTTGAAATTTTCAATGGTTTCATTCTTGGAAAATGCTGTATGTCCAATACCCAATCATTTTCTAAGACTAAAATATATCACTCTACTTCAACTCTCATTTTAAAATCTTTTCATGCTATGGATGCTATGGATTATGTCATCCATTTTAATCTTACCATTCCTCTTCATTAAAACCTTTTTTTTTTTTTTTGCCCTACTCCAAAATACTGGAACTCAATGCTTTCAAATATAAGATCTTCAAAATAAAAACTTTAGTCATATGCTTATTCTATTAAAGTGATTTTGCATGTCAAATAATGCTCTTATTTATACAGTAACATAAAAATATACTGATAAAAATACATAAGATACATAACTTGTGAAAATGAATAAAGGAAACCTTATTTAAAATGGAGTCCAGAAGTTGGAAGAGGGAGTGCTCACACTCTACCACTCATTGCAGCCCTTTGCAGACCCAACAGGAAGAGAAGTACCTTGCATTCCCAACAGGTAGAGGCTTACTTTAGTACCTCAGCAGAAGAGAGATTTTCTTCTTGCCCAGCAACAGCCCACCCAATGAGACATTGTCAAAACCTAGTCAATGAAAAGCCACTACATTGTGAACTTCCACTTTCTCCAGGGGACTTTCTGTTTTCAGCCCCTCTTAACTCTCCCCTTTCTACTATAAAAGAGTATTCTTGTCCTTTGTTCTCTGGACTTGCCTATGGCTCTTTGCTATGATATGTCTGTCCTTCATTGTAATTCCTCTGCTATTCCTAAATAAATCCATTTTGCTGGTAAAATAACTGGCTGTTTTATTTTAAGGTCAACGAACCTTATTCATGTAAGTAATTAAATATGAATTTTACACTTGTTAATTGATATTCCTTATTTCTCAATTCTAATTTAATAGATGAATCCATGAGTATAGAGATTTAAATCCACGCTGAAGAGATTACTTATTGCTACTCTTCAGTTAAAGTTATCTCCTAGACAAGTAAAATCTATTTTCTTTTTTAATGTTTTAATTAGCTACTTGTTTTAACAATGCAAAATTTTAATTTAATCTATTATGTTTTCTTATGTTTGTACTGTCCTGTCCATATTTATTTCCAATAGTTTATTCATTTTACATCTTTCACTTTACCCTCCAATCCTTCCTTAGATTTCAGGCCTACATTTACCTCTTTAAAATTGAGATTTATCCAACATCTATTTGTTTGGGAACAAATATCTTCTATGTAGTAACTATCTCAACTTTCCCACTTAATTCACCTTTTAATATGCTGCATAAAGGATGTGTTTCCCTATGTTTATGGTGATAAGGATACATGGTCGTGATTAACAAATGCAAAGTCCATAACCACATATAGTTGATCAACTTAGAAATTCATTTTGAATATCTTGTGTGTTTTAATAATGGAGTTTACCAATTTAATAACAGAATCGTACTTTCAGCCTAAATCTATCATAACCATAAAGATACTAGGCATGCTTCTAGTTCTAATTCTCTTTTCTAATAGTAAAGACAGATTTAGAAATACTCAATCTCTCTCATGTCATATAAATACATAAAAGTATACACTGTTGATACTATAACTGGATATACAGAAATGTCCAATATATAATTGAATGTGTATAAATCAGTATAGCATACAGTTAAATGCCCATCAATGTATGTAGCATAGAATAATATGGACATAATTATGGAATTGTTATTAGAAACCCTCTAGAGTGGGAACTGAGTGGGAAATTTTAGAGAGGGAGACAAACTATGAGAGAGATCTAACTCTGGGAAATGAACAAAGGGTTACAGAAGAGGAGGTGGGTGGGGGGTTGGGGGTAACTGGGTGACAGGCACTGAGGAGGGCACTTGATGGGATGAGCACTGGGTGTTATACTATCTGTTGGCAAATCAAACTTGAATAAAAACAAATGGAAAAAAATTAAAAAACAACTCTTAGAGTGTTTACTTCAAACCCAGTCTTGTTTTAAGTTCTTTATATATATTTGAAAACTTAATGCTAGTAAAACTCTATAAAGCAGGTATTCTTATTGGATGCAAATTGAGGTAATCTCAAGAATAGGGAGAGTAAGTAAATTGGCCAAGGTTTCTCAGTCAATAAATTATGGTGCTAAGATTAAAATTCAGGCAATTTGACTCCAGCATTTTCCTCTTAAAATAAGCATTATGCTATACTATGATATAATTCAGAAAATATAATTTGATTTCATTGATCTGAGGAGGAAACATCTTAGGTATAAATAACAACTATAAAAATGCTAATATCTACACTGAGGAATTTACATAAAGTTTCAGGTTCATCATTACTAATGAACTTCAACTTAGAATGAATAAAAATAGTTGTTGAATAAAGTTGAAGTTACAATGATATCAGAGATATAATTTATATTGTATTATACTTACATGCATATTTATGTACAATTTATGTTTTATATTCATTTTTGCTAAAGATCTCAGAATAAAGTTTACTGTCATATAGAGAGTACTGGATATAATTCCAAATTTGAGGAAATTTTTCCCACTTTTAGCTTCATGAGAAAAGCCACTGCTGAGTTTTCATGAAACTTCTTTTTTGGTAAGAACACAAAGATGAATGAGACACAAGTCAATGTTACTTTCATTCATAGTTGAAAAGCTGATATCAGTTGGCCTGTTTGGTCTATCATCATAAAGCAGAGATGAGAATTGTTATAGAACACATGTCTTGGAGAGAGGTTAATGAGCCTTACTTCAAAGAAAGCTATTCTCCAGATTAGACAGCATTGTAGAATATGAAACAAGGTAATACTCAGTCTATTTCTACTCATTGTAAATAAATCTTAGCCTCTTGCATTACGTTCTGTCAGAAAGAATGGTATGGCTCTGTAGTTCAGACTGTGTGTTAGGTTATGGGAAACAAACAGGTAGAAAAGTCCTTATCAGCAAACTTTCTTTTTTTTAGTTTTACTCCATTCTTCTTTGTCCTCCATAGGATATAGATTCTAAATTATTTCATCGACTCTAATTTCCTAGCCTTGATTTAGGATACATTGGATAGCTTCAAAATTCTGTTTGTAATATCAAAAGTGATGTCATAGATACTTAAGATCTCTTTAAATCACTTACAAAATCAGGGTAAGTTGGGTGCCTTTTCAGAACTTGTGTAAGAGCACACACAAGTAATTTTTTTTTTTTTTCACAGCAGACCTCTCGCCCATCCTGCCATCTTCATTTAACAGTTATATGACCTTTGGCCATGCCTTTCCTACATCTGTAGTAGTAATGGGTATTTTTAAGAAATATGCAATATAATGAAAACTCATTTATGCAACATTAACAGTATTTTTTTCTAACATAAAAGAATGTTGAATGTATTTAAAGTAAATATTTACTCAATGCTTAAGAGAAGCTGTGCTTTCAACTTGCACTGATTCATTATTTAAAAGCAAGGTAACAATCTCCTTGAGCTTGATGGAAATAAGCCTTTGCCAACTTCTGAGATTCGTCCTGTATTAGGATTTTTTTTCCCTCATAATCACCTTCCTTTATTTGAACAGTACTTATAATATGCAGTGCATCTGCATCAGAATTCCTGTTTTAACATTTATTAGTCATGATAATACTGAGAAAATTGTTTAACCTTTCCAAGAATTTATTTCCTCTTCTCTTAATAAGGCTTATACTACCTTCTTCACAGAATAGTTGTGAAAAGAAGACAAGTTAGAATACTAAAAATATTTAGTAGAGTACTTAGCGCATACTAAGTACTATAGTATAGTCTCAAATGCCTTTAATCAATAGCTAGTCCAATCAAAGGCAAAAATAAAAACAAAATCAAAACAATTCTTACTTTATTACAACCATAATTCTTTTGATTTGGCTACCTAAAGACCTGCTCAGAGACCTCCTAAGGGATAAAATGAGGAACATATTTCCTTTTCAAAATAAGACAATTAAATCATTTATAAATATACAATCATAAATAAATAAATAGCCAATGATAAAGTTTAAAGTTAATCTAGAAAAGTTTTTCTTATCTTCAAATATGATGAAAGGGTGCTACTATTTGCAAAAAAAAAAAAAAAAAAAAAAAGTATATTCTAAAATACATGTCATTCACATAAGTAGTACTATATTCTTTTAACATTTAGAGTTATTACAGAATATTGGAAATATAACAGAATTAGGACACAAACTGACCTACCCACTTACATAAAATGACTAAGTATAGAACTTACCTGGAGATTCTAAAAATATAATTTCCAAATTGAAATTGAAATACTTTTTAAGTTTGGTATTATAGAGCTGTTTCTTTTTACTTATGTATTTATTAACATGTTTACTAGATAGTATCAAATATTGAACACCAAAAAAAATCCAAATTTAGTATCCTTTCATTTTGCTTAAAGAAAGCTACAAACTCAGGGTGAGAATCCATTTAACACAGATATCAATTACCAGAAGGTAAAAAAAGGAAAAAAAAAAAAAACATTAATTCTAGAGTGTCTGAAGAACTTGATTTTCAGCAGAATCCATTTATAATCCTCAAAGTGACACTGACTCCATTAGAGGCCAAGTGTAAGTAAACGATCAAGCTTAACAGAAGTGCTTAAAGAGCCATAAGTCAGGAAGAGCTTGAAAGTGAGGGGATTATTAAGGTTAACTGTTGTAAGATAAGGAGGTGAGAAACCTTGACAGAGCAACAAGATAGTTATCACTGCTTTAAGGTAAAAATCATTACTTTAGAAGGGGAATTTAATTTGTTCCTAAATAAAAGAAGATTGATTTTCGTTTTCATTTTGTAGGTTTTATTTTCCTATTGAAATTCCAAGCTGGGGATTGAGGGTGTGGGAAGGAGAGAAATACTGATGCATTGAAAACAGTTTGTTAAGAGAAATTCATAAGTGTGCATCTGTTTTTGTGACCATTAAGAACTAAAAATTGAAGAACTAAAAGTCCCCAAACAATCAGAAACCTATTTTCATTTAATTTACATCACTCTTATGTTTGTAACAACTAGAATTTTCATGAAATGAGGAAAATTAATAGAAGAGAGATAAACCCAGGGAATTGACAACCTTTTGCATACAAGATTACCTGAACTCAGTTATTTTGCTAATGTAAGTAATTACTGATAATAGCAAAATGACACTAATAAGATCTTCAGATGCGTTTTGTATCTATCTTTAAAAGAAATTAGGAGTCAATTTTCAAGGTGGGGATCAGGATTCAAATAGCTCTTTCCTAATTAAGTGGGCACAAGTCTCAATTGCTTTGGTCGACTCAAATCTTCAAAGCATCATGAAGGTAAATTGACAGAAAAACACATACGTAGAAAACTATAAATACAGTGGATAAATACTAAGTCAACAAAATCTACAGCATAGCTTCTCTCTCTCTCTCTCTCTCTTTCTCTAGCTTTTAAAGTGACTACTGTAACTTTGGGAAAGGTTCAGTTCAATTTCTATTTCTTAAGTTGTACAATAAAATAATTTCCTTCTGCACCTACTATGGACTAGGTGCTATGTTAGACACTAAAAATAGATATGAATTAAATATATTTTCTGTTTTTAAGAAATTCACTGTATACAAACATGTCAACTGCTGAATGGCTTTCAATAGAGATGGGTGTTATCATAGAGACCGAACACTGAATTATCCTTTAAATGAACATAATTAGTCAATTCCTTCTCTTCATTTCTCCATTACCACCACCTCTAGCAAATATTTAATAATATAGCAGACAGTAAGAAATTAAGCTCAATGGAAATTAGTGACTTTATGAAACTTCTGAGACTACTTCAAATTGCATATGATAGAATAAATAAATCTTTCACCTTTCAGAAATGAATTGTCATTTCATGGTAATTATACCAGAGCCTCTCCACCCCAAACATCCATCATGTAGAATATGTTGCTCGACTAAGCTTCAAATCCATTTCAAAGAATATCACAACACAACACACAGGCTCAACCATTGCTGCAGAAATGCTAGTTGTGTTAACCATCAAACATTACATGGTATTTTCATTTATATCCTGAAATGTTAGGGCTTTTGATTCACTACCAAGTTGAACCTCTTTAGAACACTCTAATGCTCCAGAGTTGCAGCTGAATCCTGACAGGGTGGAAATTCAGAGACAGATTTATAGCCTACACAGGTTACCACAAAGCCTATCCTCAGACACCAGTGGACTGATGGGATGCTAGAATTAATTTTCTTGTTAAATTTATTGCCAGTTAAGTACAATGTATCTTACGTGTTTGCAATTTTTGAGCATCCTCCAATGTGACAGCCTTCAGATCATCATCATATTCCACTTTGCTTCTCTCCTCTACTCTTACTCCTATTTTTTTTCCTTGTCCTATAATTCACACTCTCTGAAAATTCTGTTCTATGGAGAGCAATTTTCCCTAAATCCTCCAGCTCTTCATTCTTGTTTTTAGCTGAAAAATGGCTTCTTGATGAGGAAATCACTTTCCATGAAGTCTTTTCAAGTCCTACATCCACGAACACTAAATTTGTGACCTAGACTTCTGTACCTTGATGCTTTCCAAGCTGTTTAACTTATTTACTTATGAGTGGGGAGTCGCTAAATGCTGGTTTTGTGAGACTTAGTCCACTGGGCTAAAAATACTCTCTCGCCATCTTTGTCTTGAGCTCTCTGTCACTTCTTCTAATACAATAAAGACTTCAGAACTTATGGTCTTTCCACATACATCACCTGCCATCCTAACTTAGCAATTCCTTTTCTAATCATCTCCAAATATCTTCTCTTCGTATCATTTTGGCCAACAATGTTCCTTCCTTCTCATTCTGGGACTTGAAATAATAATTTCAGGCCCCTAAACTTTTAATTATGCAACTCTGCTATTATCCAACTCCATTATTCCTCAGTTTCTTTCCTACCTATAGGTCCTTTCTTTTCTTTCATTTACAGATCAAATTTTATATACCAGCAATTTACCCAATATTTTGTCAATATTCTTAACTCATTTTTCCAATTCCCTTCTATTATACCCACTTGGCAAAGCATCCATCTGTGAATTTGACTGCATTCTCTTTTTTTCCCCTACTGTTGCAGCCAATCAAATTGACCTCCAATGATCTATGCTTTTGGCACGCAGCCTTCTCCCACAATGGACCAAGACTGGCCAGTATGAAAAACAGAATATTGCAGAAGTGGTAGTATGCAACTCCAAGATAAAGTTATAAAAGGCACTGTTAACTTGTGATTCTGTCTCTCTCTCCTGACTTACTCATGGCTTACCACATGGTAAGCCATGTTGTGAGCAACTATATGGAGCCTCTTTTAACAGCCATCTGAGTGAGCTTGGAAGTGAGTCCTTCAGCTCTCATCAAGTCTTTGGAAACTACAGCTTGACTGTTCTTCATGAGAGATCTTGAGCAAGAACTATAGAGCTAACCTGCTCACAGATATCTGATCCATAGTAATAGCTTGTTATTTGAAGCTACTAAGTAGTAGCGTAATTCATTACATAGCAACAGATAACCAACAAGGTTGCTGAGCCTTGCTAGGAAAAAATCAGATAACTATGAAGACTGGTGGGGGCACTTAGGTGGCTCAGTTGTTAAGTGTCTGCTTTCAACAGAGGTTGTGGTCCTGAGTACTGGGATTCTGGGATCAAGTCCTGAGTCAGGCTCCCTGCTCAGTGGAGTCTGCTTCTCCCTCTCTTTCTGCCCCTACTCCTGCCCCCTCTCTCTCTAATATACAAATAAAATCTTTTAAAAAAACTTATGAAGACTGGTGTTAAATTTTTGTGTCTAGGGCAGCCCGGGTGGCTCACAGGTTTAGCGCTGCCTGTAGCCTGGGGTGTGATCCTGGAGACCCAAGATAGAGTCCCACCTCAGGCTCCCTGCATGGAGCCTGCTTCTCCCTCTGCCTGTGTCTCTGCCTCTCTCTCTCTCTCTGTCTCTTATGAATAAATAAATAAAATCTGAAAAAAAAATTGTGTCTAATCTCCATTCTGTGTTTTCTTATTCCATTCTCTATCCAGTGTCTCCAGTGTATTTTCCTAAATTTCTCCACTCTCATTAAACCTCCAAACTCCACCTTCTCTATTATCTTATAAATAATACCATAGACTATTCTATTATCTTATAAATTCCAATAATATGTATAAAATATATTGGATATAGCCTTTTTCAAGTTTCTACAATTGAAGATACTTCTATACATTATAGAATATGTTATAGAATATGTTCCAGTTAATTTAATTAAGTCCCCCTCCTACCCCACAGCTTCTCCTAACTCTATTTCCCCATTCTGTTAAAGCTTAGTTAATAGTTAACCTTTCAAGTTGAACTTCTGGGAAGAATTATTCATGCTTTTCTCTCATTATTTCCTCTTCTCACATTATTCCTCACCAATGGCAATTTGGTTTCTGTTCCTAGTATTCCATTAAATTTTTCTCATTGTAATCATTAGTTCATTTTTTTTTTACAGATGATAGGAATATATTCTTTGCAATCTTATTTAACTTGATTCCTTCCACTGATTTCATAATGCCATACCATATTTTTTTGGTGTTTTTTTTTCCATTTAATTTTCTGAACTTGGATTCTCTATATCCTTTGTTGATCCCATTTATAAAATAAATACTTGGTAGAAAACGTCCATTTGTTGGAGTCCTTTAAAGTATGTAATGTAAACATAATTTATAATGTATGCAATTAAAACATACTTTATAATGACCCCTTCACTAGTCCTTGAGCACTTTACAAATATATCTTTTATGGATTATTACTGAAAACATGAACTAGAAAGTCATTTACATTAGTTAGTATAAGTCAATGAATATTATTTGGGCCTAAGGAGTATTTCTAAAAAGTGTTTTGAAGCTAAGAATACTTTGAAAGCAGAAATGACACTCAGTAAAATTATCCATATCCTTAAACTTAAAAATCAGTCAAGGGAAAAGGCAAATATAGAAAAAGAGAAAAGAGTGGGTTCACAGAATATGTGAGGAAACACGATTCTCCCTTTTTCTATCACTGCCTTTTATCCTCATTATGAGAGACTGAGTCAATAAAAAACCAAGACAGAAAAGCTTCTCATAGACAACTCTGTCTTAAGAAGTTGTTCTATAAATATATTACTTTTTAAAATCCAACTTTTTTTTAAGATTTTATTTATTTCTTCATGAGAGACACAGACAGAGAAGCAGAGATACAGGCAGAGGGAGAAGCAGGCTCCACGCAGGGAGTCCCATGCAGGACTTGATCTCAGGACCCCAGGATCACGCCCCGAGCTGAAGGCAGACAGATGTTCAACCACTGAGCCACCCAGGTGTTCCTAAAATCCAAATTTTAACAAGAATTCTAGGTTATCCAGATATCTTGCCAGTATAGTAGCAGTCCCTTCCTGCTAAACACAGAACATCTGATTCTATACCCCTTCATTATTTGCTCTAATCTGGAGATTCACAAAATCTCATTTTATGGTGCCCTTAAAGTCTTAGTAATTTTTCTATGGCATGCCCTAAGTCAAAAGTAATTATGTAAAAACAACATAATAGTAGTAGTCAATGTAGTATCTGAGAGATGTTGCTGTTCTTTTCTTGAATATATAAAATATATAATGAGGTACTGACCAAGACTGTCTTAACATGCCCCTTAGGTTGACTAAACGGTAGACACGTTTCTTTCTGACTATAGAGTCTGACCTCCCTTTATTCAGCGCATTCATTTTAGACGACTTCCAATTGTAAGTTTTTCTGCCCCTTTGAGATTTAAGTCTTCTCCCAGTCTCTTGTCAGTTTTATAAGCCAGGAATGTCTTTCTTAAGTATCTGGAAGCCATCCTTTTAAAATGTAGTCACCAGAAAGATACTGCCTCTATCTCCCAGTCTCTATTTGGGGATGAGAGCCTAACTTCATTATCTGTCGGGTAGAAAACACGGATGGCCTAATCACATTGACCAACACCCCCCTTAATGTCCTTCAGACTTTTCCACTAGCTTTCCATAACACTTAAAATCTCTCCTGCATTTTGTTTCAGCAGAGTTGAGTTTAGCATCTCTCCCTGTTGCAGTGGTAATGAATGAAGTCTTCCTTAGACTTAATGGTTGCAATTTTTCTTTGACAGCATCCCTGTGTTTGCCATGGTGCCTTGAGGAACACCTCAGTACCTTGGGAAACCATCTTTCTAATTTAATCATGAACCTAAGAAGTAAGAAGAGGAAGGAAAATAAAAGTAAGAATATTGTTTATAGAATACCTCTCTCCTCATTCCCTTCCCTGTTCCTCTTCTTCCAAATTCTACTTCACCTAACCTCAGTTTTAAAACAAACTGCTAGGGATCCCTGGGTGGCGCAGCGGTTTGGCGCCTGCCTTTGGCCCAGGGTGCGATCCTGGAGACCCTGGATCGAATCCCACGTTGGGCTCCTGGTGCATGGAGCCTGCTTCTCCCTCTGCCTGTGTCTCTGCCTCTGTCTCTCTCTCCCTGTGTGACTATCATAAATAAATAAAAATTTTAAAAAATAAATAAATAAAATAAAACAAACTGCTATAGAGAAAAGCTGGGGGATATGATTGGGACTTTGGAATTCTATTCAAAACAAAGAACATTTTTTTCTTCTACTCATTTCTTAAACCGTACTATACTTCAGGATTCTCTCCTTGGCTCTTTTCTTACCCAAAAAAATCTCTCTGAACTATTTTATACATTGCCATACCTTCAAATTACTATCAGTCAGTAATTTTAAATGGGGTAGGATGATGCAACTTCCACTGGGAAGGGGAAAGCTTAAATCAAATCCTTCAAGGGACAGTTCCAAATTATATACTCCTTCCTACCACCCAATACCCAATATATTCCCCTATAGAGGATTCTTGGTCCTAATTGGGTATCATTTTTATCATAAGTTTTTGCCTTGGAAAGGGATGTTTTAGGAAGAATATTAGTAACTGTTGAATTCTCTTGACCCTCAAATATATCTTTATGCCTAAAGCTCTTTTTCTGAAATGTATTTCCAATGATATGTGGACATCTGGTATACACTTCAAAATCAACATATCACAAGTGAAATTATTTTTTTCTTACCCAAATTAAGTCTGCATCTTATATTCCTAGAACAATGAATAGCATGGGTCAACTCAATTCTATCTCCTAAAAAAAGTGCATATAATTGCGTATCTCCATGAGCAGTACTGCTACTCAAGGTCAGGTCACACTAGGTTTCTCACTTGGATTTTTAAAATCTAATTGTTATATCAGGCCTTATTTTTTAAAAACTTTACTTATTTATTTTTGAGAGACACACAGAGAGAGGCAGAGACATAGGCAGAGGTAGAAGCAGGCTCCCCAAAAGGAGCCCCATATGGGACTCAATCCCAGGACCCCAGGATCAAGACCTGAGCCAAAGGCAGATGCTCAACCACTGAGCCACCCAGGCACCCACCACCCCCCTTTTTATTAAGATTTATTTATTTGAGAGAGAGCAAGTGTGATTAGGGGGAGGGGTAGAAGAAGGAGATAAGCAGGCTCCCTGCTGAATGAGAAGCCCAACACAGGGCTTGATCCCAGGACCCCGAGACCATGATCTGAGCTGAAATCAAGAGTCAGATGCTTAATCAACTGAGGCACCCAGGTGCCCCATATAAGCCTTTAAATATTAAATTATTTTAATTGTGGTAAAAAACATGTTAACATTCCATACAAAAACCTGCCCACAGAAGTTTATATCAGCTTTGTTCATAAATGCCCAAACATGGAAACAACCAAGATGTCCTTCACTATGTGAATGGATAAATTGTGGTATATCCAGACAATAGAATATTGCTCCACAATGAAAAGAAATGCAATGTCAAGCCACAGTAAAACACAGAGGAAACTTAAATCCCTATTACTAAGTGAAAAAAGTCAATCTAGAAAGGCTACATGCTAGAAGATCATAACTATATGATACTTTTTACAAGATGTTATTTATTTATTCGTTCATTAATTCATTTGAGAGAGAGCACACGTGCACACACATGAGTGGGAGCAGGGGCACAAGAGGAGGGGCAGGGAGAGGGAGAGACTCTCAAGCAGACTCTGTACTTAGCACTGAGCCTGAGGCAGGGCTTGATCTCATGACCCTGAGATCATGACCTGAACTGAAACCAAGAACCAGATGCCTAACTGACTGAACCACCCAGGGGGCCCACTACAGGACATTCTTGTAAAGGCAAAACTATGGAGACAGTAAAACAATCAGTTGTTGCCAGGGGTTGGGGAGGGAGTAGGTACAGCACAGAGGATTTTTAGGGTAGGGAAGATATTCTATACGATATCATAACAATGGATACACGTCATTATACATCTGTCCTCCAAGTTCACAGAATGTACAACACTAAGAGTGAACCATAATGTGAAGTGTGGACTTTGGGCGATTATGATGCATCAGTGCAGGTTGATCATCTGTAACAAGTACTCTGGTGAGGTTGTTCATAACAGGGGAGGCTATGCGTGTGTGTGTGGGCAGGGGGCACATGAGAAATCTCTCTACCTCTCTCATTTTGCTATGAAAATAAAACTACTCTAAAAAATAAAGTTGTAAACCATATAACATAAACTTTTTGATCTTAACTATTTTTAAGTGTATAGTTCAATTACATTAAATATAGTCGCATTGTTTATCTTACAAAAATGAAACTACTGGGGTGCCTGGGTGGCTCAGAGGTTGAGTGTCTGCCTTTGGCTCAGGGTGTGTTCCTGGGGTTCTGGGATCGAGTCCCACATTACGCTCCCTGCAGGGAGCCTGCTTCTCCCTCTGCTTATGTCTCTCCCTCTCTGTGTGTTTCTCATGAATAAATAAATAAAATCTTAAAAAAAAAACTACTGTTTACCCATTAAATAACTCTCCATTTCTCCCCCACTCAGATAGAGGATGTAACCCCTATTCTACTGTTTCTACGAATTTGACTATTGTAGATAATTCACATAAGTAGAACCATACTGTATTTGTCTTTTTGTAACTCTTATTTGACTTAGCATAATGTCCTCAAGATCCATTCATATTGTGGAATGTGGCAGGATGGCCTTTCTTTTTTAAGGTTGAATAGTATCCCATTGTATGTATACAGCCCATTTTATCTCTTTTAATTTTTCTTCAAGACAGCAGTGTGAATCAGTTTTATAAACTATAAATGGAATGATATCATTCACGTGCTTAATACCTTTAGCTGCATCCTTTGACATTTAGATCATCTTCAGTAAAATGGATATGTATTAGTTAGTAATTTCATCTGCTCTTTCTTATCCATGCTGCCTCAGTTTTTACCATTCTCCCTAACTTGCCTTCTTCTTTGCAACCCATAATTTATTTACAGAGAACTTCTTTTACTTTTTTTTTTTTTTTTTGAGATTTTCTTTTCTTTTTAAGTAAACTCTACCCCCAATACAGGGCTCAAACTTATGACCTCAATGTCAAGAGTGGCATGCTCTACTGACTGAGTCAGCCAGGTGCCCCTATGGTGAACTTCCTTTTAGATTCCCAAACTCCTAAGGATTGTTCTCATTTCTAGACTGTGATTTATATTATCCTCCCTATCATGAACATTCTATTTTTGTTTAGCAAATTCCTAATCATCTTTCACATTGTACCTTAAATATCAAAATCTTTTGTAATTTTTTTATAACTATCTTTGAGTGAGGCGTGTGCTCGTTATACATTCTTATACCACCCAATGTGGTCTTCTTTCAGTGATTTTCACACTTTACTACAATATTCTATCCTATTTTAATAAGTCATATATGTTGTAAAGATAGCAAGAGCAACTATAATTTTCATTATCTTATTCCAAAAAACTAAAAAGAATCCCTTATTGAATGATCAATGAATAAACTGAATATTGAATAAAATCAATAATGAGTAAAGATTCATCTAGTTATTTTTTACAAGCTGTATTTTTTTAAGACTTTATTTATTCATTCATGAGAGACACAGAAAGAGGCAGAGACACAGGCAGAGAGAGAAGCAGGCTCCTTGTGGGGAACCCGATGAAGGACTCGATCCTGGGACCCCGGGATCACGACCTGGACAGACAGACGCTCAACCGCTGAGCCACCCAGGCATCTCACAAGCTGTATTTTTAAGAAAATGAAATAAATTGAAACAAATTCTACTAATTTATTAAAATATTAGATTTTAGGAATGAATTTTTATGATACAATCTAGGAAGCTATTCAGCAATGTGTTGAACAAAGGAAATGTTTGCAATTAAACAGAAACTCAAATTAGCAGAACCTCTATTCCATAAGCACTGAATTTAAGAATTCATCAGTAATGCGAGGTTGAGATGGTACATAAACAAATTACTGATGTCTCACGCCAATTTCCTGGCCCCTTAAGCTTTCAGAACAAGTACTTCCTTACTGATGAATACCAAGAGTACTGGAAACTCAGAAACAAGTACAAATTCCTTTTTCTCTGGTTCTCTCTTGATGATCTCATTCCACAATTGAATCCTTGATAGTTTTCACAAGTCCAAGTATTTATCTTCATATGCTTGCAGCTACTTTAGGTTGCTTGCAATTTTCAGTCAGGCTTACTAACCCCCTAGAAAATGAAATTCTAACCTAAATTACAGATCCATGGATGAAATGGTATCATATTTTGCCACTTTCACTTACACTGACTTCTTGCCTCTGTACTGGGATCTTTACATATTCTCTATACTTGGCAACCCATTACAGTGATATGCACGTGCCTGCCACTGCATTCATGTACATCCTTACTCCAGTTAGCTGTTCAGAGATTTATTGATTTATTTATTCAATGAGTCCTTCTTGAGTGCTTACCATGAATGAAGCACAAATGTAAAACTGCAATTGTGATAACTGAAAAGATGAAACAGCATCGATATGAAGTATAGTAAACCTCACAGACCCAAAAATCTGGAACCATATAGTTTAGGTGTGAATCCCAGATTTGGCACTTATGAGCTGTTTGCACTTGGGCACTGTGCTTAAGCATTATCCTCTGGTTCTTTGATGTGGTCAGATCACATTTGTATATGTGCCTCCAAATACCTTAGAGCGAACCAAGATACTTCCTTTAAAGTTTGTAATCATGCCTAAAGATGAATTTATCTAATTGGCAAAACTTACTTATTTCTTAAGAGCAACAGATGGGGACCCCATGGGCATCCTATGTTAGTAGTAGAGAAAAAAAAAAAAAAGAGCTCAGGGACCAGGGAGCTTCATGAAAAAGGAAATGAGAATAAAGTTAGCATCAAAGCATTTATGTGGTTTCTGAGCTATCTTAATTCACCTTTTCTGCTTACTAAGCTTGGTGAAGAGGCAAGGGAATCCACCCTGCCTTCCACATATATGGCATTCATAAAATTTCCAGTGTGTTCATTACAAGCATACATTCTTTTGTGTTTGCAGGCATGAAAACTCAAGAGCCTGCTAAAGGGACAGTAGCAGGGACTAGATAGAGTATAGACTGACGCCACAACAAACTTAAATTATTCTTTCATTGTTCCTTAGCCAAACATGGAACTAGTAGAGTTGATGAAAAAGAAATAAAAATCAGAGCAGCTGAGAAGGCAACAGACATTGGTCCTTCACTTAAAAATGTGCCTACCACACTCCTCTGTATAAGAATCTTGGGAAGCTTGAAAATGAGTAGAAACACATCTACAACTAGTTCAAACTCTGCCAGTGTAAGAGATTCAACAGAATTGGCTTTTGCCTCATCCCCTTTATGGCTTTAGTTCCCCAAGACTTTCGCCTGGGAAACAAGGAACATACATCTGACATCACACTAGGTCCCCAGTATGAATTAGGTATATATTTCAGGTAGAAGTGACCCTTGGACAACATTGGCATTAGGGGCATTGACCCCTAAGAAGCTAAAAATCCATACATAACTTCTTTACTCCTCAAAAACTTAATTACTAATAGCCTACTGTTGACCAGAAGCTTTACCAATTACATAAACAGTCAACACATATTTTGTATGTGTATTATATAGTGTATTCTATATATATATAGTGTATATAGTGTACACTATAGTGTATAGTGTATTCTTACAATAAAGTAAGCTAGAGAAAAATGTTTTTTAAGAAAATCATAGGAAAGAGAAAATACATTTAGAATGCTATACCAGATCTATATTATATATTATATATTATATATTATATATTATATATTATATATTATATATATAAAATCTGCACATGAGTGGACCTACATAATCCAAACCCAAGTTATTAAAAGGTCAAGTGTATTCAACAGCACTTGCAGCTAGTGGCTACTTATTAGTAGATAAGATATATAGAGTATTTATATAACTGCAGAAAATTCTATTGAACAATATTATCTAGATATCTAGATTCCATTCACAGGCATCTGATACCTTGAAGAAACCCTCAGACATGTTTCAGAAGACAACTATAAGAATGTTTATAGCAGATGCATATATAATGGGAAAATACTAGAAACTGCCCAAATGTCCATGATGAGAATTTGCAAACTCCATGATACGAATACAGTAGGATACTATACAACACTGAAAATAAATAGTAGATATACGCATTAGTGTGGATGAATATAATATAATGCTAAATTAAATAAAAAGGTCCATAGAAGAATACATGTAATATATATGGTTCTTCTATTATATCAGTTAAATAAAACCAGACAATGTGTTGCTTAGGATAAATATTTGGTAAAATTATAGAGAAAAACAAGGGAATGAGAAACACAAAATTCAAAATATGATTCCTTGTAGGGTGGACTGTAGGAAGGTGTGGTCATGAAGGTGTGCAACAGGGACATCAATATTACTGGGTATCCCAGTAATCTTCAGTCTCTAAAAAAAAAAAGAAAAGAAAAAAATATTACTGAGTATTATTCTATTTCCTAAGCAAAGTCATGGGGATGATGATGTGGTTTTTTGTTCATGTTTTTGTTTTCACTTTTGTTTTGTCACATTTTGACAACTCTAAAGTCAGGATAGTTTTACAATCACTTAGCCATGCAGCAGTTGTGATGTAGTTGTTTTTGTCCTAGGAGTACCTTACCCAAAATGATTTCTCTAGGTTTTTCTTTTTATACATGCATAAAAATGATGCAGTCAAGAATCTGTCTAAACCTGAGGCTCTTTTAATGCCTATTTTAAACTCTAAGTTGGAAGAAAATAAAAACTAAATAGAACAAAAATAACTAAATTTTTAAAATCAACACTATCTCTTCAAAATAGGAATATTGCTATTGCGCATACAGAAAAGTACATATTTCAATTTATGAAACTGACCATTTATACTTGAATCCACTATATTGCCTAAATTTAATATGGGTGGATGAAATGAAGTGAGAATTAACACAATGGGTTAAAGTCATCTTTTATTAATCACCTATGGATTGCGAGAAAATTATTCTAAAGTGTCAAGAAAACAAAATAGAGAATTTATACTATCTTCTAGTGGGCTAAAATGTCCTAGAAGTTATCAAATAAGTACAAGACCGTTTATTCAAAGAAAGCCATATTTCTCAGGGTCTTATAAGAAGAGATCAATAACTTTCATGACTTAAAAGTTACAGGTCTCAGGTGTTCATTACAGCAGTAGCTGGTCTATCTCATGATTACATTTCTTTTTGAAGAATGCATGTTCCTAGTCTTTGTTAGAAACCCAAATAGAGAAATTTTATCTTTTCCTTGGAGGTCTGCTTCTTGCATTGTACAATACACCATTTACAAAAGCTTAAAGAGATTTCTTGGAGTAAGTAGAACTTCCCAACTCAAGCAATTGTCATGAAAGGCATTATAGAGAATATTTCTGAGAGTGGGTGACATGAGTGTTATATCAGCATAAAAGAGACAGTTTTGGGACAGAGATTTTCCAACCTCATTTCCTTAGGCAAACACAGCGCACACTTGAACGTACTTTTCCAAAAACATGGGTGGGGATCATTAAATCAATTCACACGAATACATACAATTCAGCTTTAGGACTCTAGAAATCAGCATTAAAAGAGAGTTTGAATTTATTCCCTATCATCTTCATTTGAAAATAAGAACATTTAAAGGAGTGGGAGATTAATTAAAATTAAGAGTGTTTATTAATTTGTTGCAAGGACGAAAAGTAAGAGAAAGCTTGTCTTTGATTCAGCACCATGTTATCTACTAAAACCATATTTTAGGTCTTCCATAGTGTTATTATTACCTTTGTTTTTCCTAACCCATTTTGTGCAAACCTTCTAGCTTTTTTCTCATTCCTCAAAACCCTGAAGGTTGCTTTTGGTTGGCTTTCATATGCCTAAAGGTTAAAGATTCACTTACCAAGTGGTAAGACTGAGAATACCTACCCCACCCCTAAAGATAAATATCTGCATTTACAATGCTAAGATTTTTTTTTTTTTAAGATTGCAGACAGTTTGGAGAATCCAGCAAGATAGAAAGCTTTCATAGCATTCATTGAAGAGTCCCTTTACCAACATTTCTCATTGTAAGTAGAGCAGAAAGTGAAGATGTGTTCTAGAGTATCTGATATTCTGGTATTAACAACCTAACAGTGGAGAATAGATGGTTAAGAGCAAAAAATTCCTATATAAGATGAGGATTTCTGAATTTCCCTTGAAATTTAAAAATGTATTGGGCTGTAACCTTCCCTACTCCTCCATATCGGGCAGAAAAGTTAGCTTCAAGTAGTTAAAGGAAAGAAGCATGGTCTGAAGGTGCTGGGTTGGCCCACAAAAATGACCAGGGATAGAACTGCAAATAATTTACTAGAATTTGAGATCAGAAGCCAGTAGGATATTTGTTCTCTCAGTAGACACCAGGGGGAGGCAATCCTGAAAATCAAACCAGTAATTTAGGTCTCAGAGAACAGACTGATTTAAATCTAACCATTTCACACTCCCTCCCAACCATGTCATAGAACTGCATAAGCCAGGCACTCAGAAATAACCCCTGGTTCAAAAAGGGTGTTGCCTGTGTTCTTCTCTAGGATTTTGATGGACTCTTGTCTCACATTTAGGTCTTTCATCCATTTTGAGTTTATCTTTGTGTATGGTGAAAGAGAGTGGTCTAGTTTCATTCTTCTGCATGTGGATGTCCAATTTTCCCAGTATTATTCTGTATGTTAGTAAATTGAACACCAATAAAAAAAAAAAAAAAATTTAAAAAAAAAAAAAAAAAAAAAAAAAAAAAGAAATAACCCCTGGGAGAGAAAGTAGAGTGGGCTGGGAAGTTTTAAACCTAAAACAATTTAAAAGAATCCTGGAATTTGATTTAGTTTTCCCGGAAATTACTAAATTAAGTTTTTGGCAGCAGGTTGAAATAGAAATGTGAGATAAATATGAAGTCCAGTGTAAATCAAAACAGACAGTTCTGATTTTTGCACATCAGAATGTGTGGCTTATGAAAATCATAACCACTGAGCCTTGCACGTGACTTGGCTAGTTTCAATAAGATGAATGTCTTTTGAACTGGAGTTATTGTATTAAGGTAGCATGAGGCATAAAGAATTTCTGATAATCTTATTGTCCTTGGCTTATAGTGAGCTTACAGTAAACTACACCCCCAAACTTTCTTCAAATGATTTTTAACACAACTTACACATGTACTCCTACATTTTTAGAAACATGATTGTGTGAGTTTAGATTCCCCTCTACCCATTAAAATGAACAAACAACCCCACATGGTAGGTCATGGAAAACACATGAGGATTAGGGGATCCCTGGGTGGCTCAGCGGTTTGGTGCCTGACTTTGGCCCAGGGCGCGATCCTGGAGTCCCGGGATCGAGTCCCGCGTCAGGCTCCCGGCATGGAGCCTGCTTCTCCCTCCTCCTGTATCTCTGCCTCTCTTTCTATGTCTATCATAAATAAATAAATAAATCTTAAAAAAAAAAAAAACACATGAGGATTAAAATTCAAAAAACCTGAGTTTGAATCCCAATTGGTTACTTACAGAAAAAAATGTATGTAAATTATCTTGAACAACTTTGTAGAAAACTAGCATTACTTTCTCCTTTCCATTCTTCATGCTATATTAAATTTGATTATTATAACCTATAAGATATTTAAATTTTTTTATTTTAGTTACTAAAATTAGTTACTAATTTCAAATATCTATAAAAGTAGTAAGTGTGGATGATCAGTGTTTTGTTTACTCACTATTAATTTCTTCAGTTTTCCCTTGAAGATAGAATACTGTTTCAAGGCAGCCCGTCTTAATACTTGTATTCACGGTCTCCCTTATAGCAAGAAATGAGCACATGACACTGGGCAGCCTTATTAGTGGTATGTGAGATTTTCAAAGAGCTTTTTACTTTTCTGATTAAGGATGGCACTGTGGTTAGTGCTGCAGGTGGCTCCCTTTCCACTTCTACTTGCTATACTGAATACAGATTTGGCATCGGAAACTGCAGTTTTTGACCATGGTGGAGGTGACAAGATTACATTTTCAGGAAATGGAATGGAAAGGTAGGTAGAGCCCATGTTCTTAGTAACCCAGCTGAACAATTAGAATAACTCTAGTGCATTTTTCACAGAAAAAGAAAAACAATCCTAAAATTTGTATGGATCTATATAAGAACCCAAATAGCCAAAGCAATCTTGAAAAAGCTTAAAGGTATCTATCACACTTCATGATTTCAAACTATATTACAAAGCTACAGTCATCAAATCAGTATGGAATTGGTAAAAACAAACAAACAAACAAACAAACACATAGATCAATGAAACTTAATAGACAGCCCAGAAATAAATTCATGCATAAATGGTCAAATAATTTTTGACGAAGTTGCCTAAAACAGACAATGGAGAAAGGAAAGTCTCTTGAGTTCATGCTGGGAAAACTGGACAGCCAGATGCAAAAGAATGAGAGTGGATTCCATCTTATACTACACATAAAAATTAGAGATATTTGGATGGCTCAGTTGGTTAAGCATCTGACTCCTGATTTTGACTCAAGTCCTGATCTCAGGGCGGTGAGATCAAGCCCTGCATTGGGCTCTATGCTGGGAGATTTTCTCTCCCTCTCTCTCTGCCCTTTTTCCCCCTTCTCCCTCTCTAAAAAACAAATTAAAAAAATATTAAAGATTTACACATAAGACCTGAAACCATAAAACTCCTAAAGGAAATCAGAGGGGATAAATTCCTAGACAATGGTCTTAGAAATGATTTTTTGGATTTGACACCAAAAGCAAAGGCAATAATAGAAAACATAAACAAACGGAACTACACCAAGCTTAACAAACTTCTCCTCAGCAAAGGAAACCATCAACAAAATGAAGACAACCTATGGAATAGGACAAAATATTTGTAAACCACATTTCTGATATGAGATTCTTATTTGTAGTATATAAGGAATTAATATAACTCAATAGTAAATACTCAATAGTAATTCATATAACTCAATACTATCATGCTCTCCAGTTAATAGTAATGATAATAATCCAATTAAAAACTGGGCAAAAGACCTGAATAAACACTTTTCCAAAGAATACATACAAATGGCCAACAGGTATATTAAAGATACTCTACATCACTAATTATCAGGGAAATTATAAAACCTAAAAAAAAAAACCAACATAATAGGACATCACCTTAATCCTGTTAGTATGGATAGTATTAAAAAATAAGATAAAATAACAAGTGCCAGCATTGATGTGGAGAAAAGGGAACCCTTTCACATTATTTCATTTAAACTGGTGCAGACACTAGGAAAACCTAAAGAATTATAAAATAAAACTATCATACAGTCATACAATCCACTTCTAGATATATACTCAAAGGAAATGAAATAATTATCTTGAAAACATATCTATACTCCTATGTTCATAGTAGCATTATTTACAATATCCAAAATATGGAAACAACCTAAGCATCTACCAATAGATGAAAGGATAAAGAAAATGTGATATTTACATGGAATATTATTCAGCCTTAAAAAAGAAGGAAATCCTGTCATTTGCAACAGTGTGAATGAAACTGGAGGGCATTATGCTAAGTGAAATTAGCCAGAAAGAGAAAGAGAAATACCACCTGGATAACATTTATATGTGCAACCTTAAAAAATTTACCCCCAAAAAAATGTGTTACTCATAGAAAACAGAGTAGAAAATTGTTTGCCAGGGGAAAGGGGTGGAGGAAATTGAAAGAGGTTGGCAAGAGTACAAATTTTCAATTGTAAGATTGAATAAGACCTGAGTAATATATAGTTCAGTGCCTGTAATTGATAATACTGTATTGTATAATATGAATTTGCTAAGAAACTAGAGCCTAAGGTAAATACGTAAGGTGAAGAATTCATTAACTTGATGGGGGAATCCTTTTACAACATATGTATATATCAAATTATGTGGTATGCTAAATACATCACAATTTTGACAATTATACTTCAATAAAGCTGAAAAATAATCCTCTTTGCCACCAATTTAATGGCAATTAGGGTCATCATATTATTTTAAAGACTAAAATTCCAAGGTTTCTTCTAGATTTTGTGGGGAATTGGTGCCAAAAAGCATCAGGAGCATCAACATATGTATTTGCTCTGTAGCAAAGACAGCCAGAGCTGTCATTATATACTGTAATGTGGTTTCAATTATACACAGAGAAGTGGATAGGGTATAAACCTGATTTCCTATGTCTGTACCCAGAAATTAACTCTTCAATTTTAAAATGGGAATAAATAAGGCAAACTTTTGGAATGTTCAGTTGCCAATATCATCTTCTGTATGACCTGTGATTTTATATTGTATTACCTCTATGGGCTTAAATATTGGATTTTCCTTTGCATGATATAGGAATACAGATTAATAAACAGGAAAAAAAAACACTCTAGCAAATGGGTAACTCCCAAATTTCTCACAAGAAAAATAAATTCCTGTTTCCTTAAGCCACAGTGAAATGTTTTGTTATTGCAATTAAGCCAATCTAGACAGAGCAGTAATGTGTCACCTGTACTTTAATCCAAGTCAGTAATATCAATATTAAACCAGATATGAATAATAATAGAGCTCTATGGTATGGATATAAGAACATTTTTTAGATTGAGAATTTATTATTCAGCACATCCTATGTAAAAATGTTAAACAACGTATAAACATATATAACTCAAACTCACAATTGTCAGATTTTGTCATAAGGTAGTGCTATTTGAAACTATTCCTTTAAAAATTATTTTAAAATATTTAATCAAACAATAATAAAAGCATATACAATTTAAAGAGATAAATTAGGCCTTATACCCTTCAGGGTACTATTTAAAAAAAAGACAGGGGCGCCTGGGTGGCCCAGTTGGTTGACGTCAGCTGTCTGACGTCAGGGTCCTGGGAAGGAGCAGTGGCAAGCCATACCTTGAACTCCACACTCAGTGGGGAGTCTGCTTCTCCCTCTCCCTCTGACCCTCTCTCTGGCTTGTGTACACTCTCTCTGTAGATGAGATGTTTGAAGAAACTCTAGTTTATGAAAGACCTGTTCCTTCTATACTCAACTTTTCTTAGGGGGGGGAGGACTGGGTATAGATTTTTGGATAACATTTCACCTCAGAATTTTACATTAGTTTTACATTTTTGTCTAGTATACAGTATTGTTAATGAGAGATTCTTTCCAATCTGAATTCCTAATCTTTGGTCAGTGACCTATTTTCTCTATTTCTTTTACTTTGGTTTTAGTTTCTGTGACCTTCATGTTGGGTACAGATGTCTGGCAAACTTGGTTGTTCTCTCATACAGTGTTTGAAAGCAGGGTGCATGGGAAAGTCAGTCTCCTGTTATGCTTCATTGTATGGAAACCAGTTGAAGCATCAACCATATTGTTAAAGAACCCCACATCTTGGAAGCTACCATTTTTCATTTTTTGTGTTTCCTCTGAGGCTACTCAGGTTCTCCAAAGGAACTCTCTATCCTCTTCCAGAACGCAAGAGGGAGAGGGATGAAGACTTATTCTCCCATTTCCATTTATTGCTCTTCCCCAGCTTTTCACTCTGTCTTAATTCTCAAAGACTTTAGTCTTTTTTTTTTTCCAACTTATGTACAGATTACACAATCTTTGTGGGACAAGTTCTTAGAAGATGTGTGAATGAGGGAAAGGGCCTGAGGATCTCCTTCTCATAAATGCCCTCACCTATTTCCTTTGTTTTTAGCCAATCCACTCATCTTGCCTTCATCATTGCACCTGCTGGCTCCCTGAGGCTTTCTGGGTATATGTGGTTTGAATTATCTTTCTTGCCATAAGTATCCCCCTTAGCAGGCCTTTAGTGTTTAGCTTCTTTAGCATTGCTAAGTCCTTTTATTTCTGCTACCCATTAATATTTATTCATTGCTGGCTCCTTTTTCCCCCATGAATCTCTGTTTATATAGTTTTATACATTTCCTTTTTGATGCTATCACATCAGCGAAGTTGAGAGCAGAGATATGAGTATGAGAGCAGTATGAGAGCTCATGAGTATGAGAGCAGAGGTAAACCCTTTTGTCTAATCTACCATGTAACAAGCACTCTTTACACTGTATACAGGGGCTGGTTGGGAAGAGGAGAAAAAACATATTGTGTAAACTTCAAAGTATGATAAAACCTAGTGTTATACCTATGACTATCATGCTCTCCAGTTAAAGCACTATTTTCTTTCTTTTTTTTTTTTTTTGACAAAACCTAAAATCATTGTTGAAATCCTGAAACTACATCCACTGAATTCTCAAAACTTAAAAGCATACTTAAGCTTCTTCATTTTGGTGCCTTGGTGTGTAGCTACATATGATCCATATATTACCTTAAAACAGTAAACTAATTTCTTTTTTTTAATTTTTTAATTTTTTTTTTTAGTAAACTAATTTCTTTTTACTCCCTTGGTACCATGGATTTCATTCACTTTTAATCACATTAAATTGCATTGTCCCTTTTTAAAATGACATTCTGTATTTCCTACCTCATTCTTTTTTTTTTTTTTTTTAAGATTTTATTTATTTATTTATTCATGACAGACAGAGAGAGAGAGAGGCAGAGACACAAGCAGAGGGAGAAGCAGGCTCCATGCAGGGAGCCTGATGTGGGACTCGATCCCGGGTCTCCAGAATCACATCCCGGGCTGAAGGCGGCACTAAACTGCTGGGCCACCGGGGCTGCCCTTACCTCATTCTTTTTGACTGAAAAGACCAAATTTACTTAAGAAATAGAATGTTAACTTGAAATAAATTATTTTCCATGAAAATAAAATATTTACCCCAAAAAATTTGCAGTTTTCTTCATGCATTCAATTTTAAAACTATGACAGAGCAGGAATAAAGGTCCAAAAAGGGCAGGTCACCAATTGCAGTCAATTAAATAAATGAATTAATACAATTCAGTTGTAAAATGGCTAAGGAAATTTGTTTAAAAGTGATGATGAATGCTTAATTGCCCAAGATGATTTTACCTGAATATATAATGACATGCAGTATTTTACTTTCCTAAACTCCTTATAGATTTTTATGAGAAAAGGTACTATCTTAAAGGTGAAACCCAAGTCAGATACAGTAAAAGTTTTAACCAGAAAACAAAAAAACTAATCTTTTCCATGAAGTCAATTCAATACCTACATGTTTAAGCCAACTTCTTTCAAAATTCTGTGAGAAATTTGAACAAAAATATGTACAATTTTGTTCTTTGCATATTTACATTTGACTATTAATGTGAATAGTGATGAAATAAAATTTGACTATTTAAATTGTCTATTGTCTTCCCTGCAAATATTAGTTATCTTTGTATATTCCAAATATATCTAGCTAACATTACGTATTTAGCAATTTAGTATATTAAAACTCTGCAATAAAAGTACTTAAAATATAACTAATATCCAAATTTCAATTTTGTGTACAAAAAATTTCTGCATGTATAAAAACTAGATATACTATACATTTCAGAAAAATAATATCATCTTAATATTAATTTGGTAAGAAGTAACTCTTTACAAGATCAGAAACTTGGTTTTAAAGAATATCTGAACATTTTTTTTTTGAACATTTATTTTTATACATGTTTAGGTTTAGAAACATATTAAGTTGATAGAGTTTTTTGGTAAGTTATCTGTCACATGGAGCTTATGAAAATAGATTTTTAAAAAATGTTTTATCTATTTATTCATGAGAGACACAGAGAGAGGCAGAGACACAGGCAGAGGGAGAAGCAGGCTCCATGCAGGGAGCCTGATGTGGCACTTGATCCGGATCCCGGGTCTCCAGGATCAAGCCCTGGGCTGAAGGCAGCACTAAACTGCTGAGCCACCTGGGCTGCCCAAAAATAGATTTTTTAAAAAGTTAATTTTACATTTATTTTAGGTAATACGTAATACCTCAAACTGCATTCCCGATGAATGAAGGCAAAGTTAATTAGGAGGAATTACTTTTATTTAGGTATATTAAAATATACCTATACATCCATATATAGGAAGATATAGTCATATGTAAATGTAGATAGGTATAAATACATTTAACAACTAAGCAGATAAATAAGAACAATTTTTCATTTTTCCCAAAGACACTTTGCTTTACGAAGAAATTCCTTTAAATGTTTTAAATTTAACTTAAAATGTTTATATTTCAAAAAAGTTAAAAATAAAATATCTATATTTTTTCATATCATGCTCTAGACTAAATATTTGTGCCCTCTACCACCCTCCCCAAATTCCAATGTTCAAATTCAGTCCTCAGTGTAACATTTTTTGGAGGTGGAGTTTTTAGGAGGTGACTGAGTGGTGAGGGTGACCTAATGAATGGGATTAGTGCCTTGTTAAAAGGGATGTCAAAGAGCCCCCTTGCCCCTTCTGCCACATGAGGACACAGGGAGAAGACAAGGTCTCATCAGACATAGAATCTGACAGTGCCTTGATCTTGGACTTCCTAGCTTCCAGAATTTTGAGTTTAAGCCACTCAGTCTATAATATTTTTGTTACCACAGCCAGAACTAAGACATACAACATTCTGAAAACACACATAACTTGGGCTAAACATGAATATGAATAAAAAATATACATTTTCCACTACAAGTAAGCAAATAGTATATTATTTTAAACCTCAGCCACTATTAAAATAAGCATAGAAGTCAGTGGTAGGCAGTCAGGACTCTTCTTAACTTTGCCATTTTTCTGTAGTTTTGGTGAAGATACCTCATCAGTTATGTTCAAGTTATTAATTTTATAATAAGGGGACTGGAATATATATATGTTTCCTCTTAAAGTCTTTATAAAACCCACTCTCCATATACGTATCATGTTTTAAAAGTTGCAGATGACTAGTGTTAGTACACATGAGGATGATAAGAGTATTAGGAATACTGGGTCTATCTAGAGATTTGCCTAAAATATCCAATCAGAATGCTTTCGATAAATGGTTAAGTGATGTGATTCAGTCCAAGAATAAATTTAGTTTCATGTGTTTTATATTCATACAACAATACTGATATCCTCCCAAAGTTCATTGCTTGAGTCTTAGTCCCTTTGGCTTCCTTATGGCTTCTTAAACCACTGTTTTCTAATGGATTCTCTTTTCCTTTCAGAGAAACTTGGACTGTATATTAAGATTACAGTAAATCTCTCACTGCTGTGCATGTGTGTTAATAACTAGAATAGTTAAGAAGCATTTCAAATGAATATACTGAAGGCAGCACTAAACAGCTGGATAAAAAGTCTTTTATTCCCTTTTTGAGAAAGTTGAGTGTTTTCTGTTTGTTTTATCAAAGAGTTTGAGGAAGCAATCTCTACCTATCATGATATTTCACTAAGTCATGAAGGGAGACTATTATTGGACCCATTAGTTCCATATATTTTAGAGAAAAGGTAGGCCATTAGCTAAATATAGAAATAAAAACAAATTTTCTACCACGCAGGAAAAAGCAATATATGCACATATCTCAATGGCTTCTTAAGTGATTGGGAAAATGTAGAGCATGACACCAACTCAAGTTTAACAGCTTTAAAAAGGATGAAGAACTGACTAGAGTTAAAAAAAAATAACTTTAGTTTTCCATTTTTTTCCCTAAAATCTTTAATGGAAACCAATATGAGGTGACAGGTCTGTTGGGGAAAAAATTAAGTGTAAGGCTCAATTTCACTAAAGTATAAGCAAGAAAACCCAAGTGAAATACAACATGATTCCTAAATTTAGCAAAGTAGGAGCTCAGAGCCAGCAGTAACTGTGAAAAATCCTAGCTGCAGGGAATGTACAACAATCTGTAAGAAGACACCGTTCTCCAGGGATTTTAAAAGATTTATTTTAAATATTAAGGGACAAAGAGATATCTGGTCATAGTGCATGACTTTTATTTGTCTTAAAACTATGTTCCAAGGTGTTTTAAGAACCGAGAACGCTTAGCTAAAACTAAATATTGATCATTAGTTCAACTGTCTTAGGCTTCCAAAGTGATACTAAAATTTACTTTGTGTGTTTCATCCTTTTTTTTTTAAATCCCAAATACTTCTTTTTGTTTAGAGTCAGATATGCTTTTAGAAACAATAAGGAAAAGACTCCGTGAAAATAATAAAGGAGCAGGGGTAAGAGAGGAGTAAGATTGCAGTTAAGGCTGGGGATAAAGCCCCTGAGCCCAAACCATCAGGTCTGAAAATATCAGTCTAGGACAGTACAGTCTTGGAACATTTGAAACTCAATTATTCCAAGTTTCAAATATTTGAGGGTCACTATGATTTTTAGTGATCAGTTCTTCCCAAAATGAAAAATCCTACCACTATTAGTAGGATAAAAAAAACTGGTTGGAGAATAACCCATTGCTTGGGGTTAGAGAAGCATTATCAATCAAATAGAGTTTGTTGGGTTTATTTTCTAAATTTGAACTTGCTTTTGCTTTTAATAATTATGGTTTATATTATATGCAACATTCTCTCAAATCTCTATTTAAATTTTGGTAACTGTTTATATTGATCCATTGATAATTTACCTATTTTACCATTGTTTTATTTAGACTAAGACTACTTCTAGGCTATAGAGACATTTTGCACAGAACCATGTTCCTTAAGTGCACTGCATAAGCAAACACCAAGGAAAGGCTGTTTCCCTTTATTTTTTAGGGACAATCTCTAAGAGGTAATGTCTTAAACATCATCATCTTCGCTGAAAGGACTGCACAGTCATAACTCCTTCCTGATGGAAAAAAGAAAACCACAGCATTCCTTCATGATCCAAAGAAACCTGTGGTCCTCACTCTTATGTTTGACAGTACAAAAGGGAAGAGAGGGTTAGGGTGAAAGAGGGGAGAGAGCTGGCTCATTCACCTGTTGATATGCTTCCTCTTCTCAAGATTCCTCTGTAATGAAGCTTTCTTGATTCCTCTTAACCTTAAACTTGCATTTCCAGTTGCCTATGCTAGGAACAGTGAAAGTTCCACTCCAATATCTTACTCTGCTTTCTAAAGAAATTGTAAACTCTTTGATAGAGTATTCTTCAAATAATTAGCTGATAAGCTGATAATATTTTAAATATTGCCCACAGACAGTATGTATGCAACTCAACTGCTATCCAAATGTTCATGAAACATATGATGTAGTAAATATTACAGCATTTGGAAAATAGAACCATTTTAAAAGGTAACAATAGCCAAAACTTCTCCTAGAGAATTCTCCTCTCTTTCTTTTCCTATTTCTGTGCTAACCACCCACATTTCTACTCACATTATTCCAGGGGCACCAAGGTGGCTCAGTCGGTTGAGCATCCTACTCTTGATTTCAGCACAGGTCCTGTTCTCAGGGTTGTGAGATTGAGCCCCATGTCAGGGCTCCATGCTCAGCAGGGAGTCTGCTTGATTCTCTCACCCTCTCCTCACTTATGTGCGCTCACTCTCTTTCTCCCTCTCTCTCTAAAATTCATAAATAAATCCTTAAAAAAATTAAAAATTCAAAAAAATAAACTATTTCTAATACAGGAGATGATGCTGTTTTCTACTTTTTCGACAAAGAACTGTCAAAGGACACAAAGGGAAATATATTGTCAAAGAACTATTTCTGTGAATAGAGACATATTTCAATAGCAATTATACTAGAAAGAAAGCATTAATTCACAAGAACACTTTCAAATCTGGAGATGTACAAAGAGAATACATATGCAGAAGATATAAAACTTTTATCTGCTGATATGAGCTTCCATAAGACCTAAAGTTTGTTTTTATTGGAATTTCCATGTTTCATTAGTGTGGAGGGCCCCTGCAACTTATGAAGATTAACTTTAAGATTATATAGCATATTTCCTTTAATATTATATATATTTAGGAAATTCTGATGAAAGCCTCAGATTTTGGGTTAAAATACCTTCTCTAATGAACTGGAACTAGTAAGTCAGGACCAAGTGAAATTCACCATTTTACAAGTTTAACTCAAACTTCACTGACTCCAAATATGATTCAAAAGTAACTAGTACTTTAGCTCTTTTTTGACTGTGTGTAAAGAGATACCACAAAAAGATACCATAAAGACAACTGATCCTTTTATTTAGCAATCAAAAGAATATACTTTAGACTATCCCATGAATAAAGTTATGATTTGAATATGTTTTCAAGACAAAGTCATATTAAGAGATCCTATTTATTATCTCAGAATGTCTATGGGAACTAAGCAAATCATTTAACTGCTAGATGACTTATTTTACTGCTAAGTATTCCCATTACAATAGAGCATTAGAACTGTGGTATTTGCCATAGAGGAAGATACTGCAAATATATTTTATCTCAGACATTTAATCTCAACAATTTAATTTTACATATCTATATATGTCTATGCACATGTGTATATATGTGCATATGTATACATTCATGTAAATGTCACTGTGTTTTCGTTCCTCTATTTCATTAGTGTACAGAAATGCAACAGATTTCTATATTTTAATTTTGTATCCTGTGACTTTACTGAATTTATTCAAGTATTTTTTTTAGTGGAGTCCTTAGAGTTTTCTAAGTATAGTTTCATGTTATATGTAAATAATGAAAGTTTTGCTTCTTCCTTAACTTTTATTTCTTTTTCTTATCTGATTGCTGCACCTAGGACTTTCATACTATCTTGAATAAAAGAGGTTAAGAGTGGACATCCTTGTCCTACTCCTGAGCTTACAGGAAAAGCTCTCAGTCTTACACCTAAGAGTTATGATGTTAGCTATGGGTTTTTCATATAAGGAGGTATTTGCCCTCTAAACCTACTTTGTTGAGAGTTTTTACTATGAATGGATGTTGTACTTTGTCAAATTTTTTTTATATCTATTGAGATTATTTTTTATCCTTTCTCTTGTTAATATGATGTATCGTGTTCATTGGATTTGTGAATATTGAACTATTGTACCTCTGGAAAAAAAACCCACTTGATTCTAGAGAATGATCGATTTGTTTAATGTATTGTTGGATTTGGTTTGTTAATATTTTATTGAGGATTTATGCATCTATATTTATCAGAGACATTGGCCTGTAGTTCTTTTGTAGTCTTTGTCTGGTTTTAGAATCAGTGTAATGTTGGCCTTGTAGGATGAATTTGGAAGTGCTCCTTCCTCTTCTATTTCTTGGAACAGTTTGAGGAAAATAGGTTTTAACTTATTTTTAAATGTTTGGTAGAATTCACTCGTGAAGCCATCTGGTCCTAAACTTTGGTTTGTTAGAAGTTTTTTTTTTATCATTGCTGGTAATTGGTCTGTTCAAATTTTCTATTTGTTCCTGATTCAGTATGGAAAGGTTGTATGTTTCAAGGAATTTATCCATTTCTTTATTAACATATAAAATTAGCATAGTTTTTCATAATAGTCTCTTATAATCCTTTGTATTTTTATAGTGTCAGTTCTCATTTCCCTCCTTCATTTTTAATTTCATTCATTTATCTTTTTTTCTTGATGAGTCTGGCTAGAGGTTTATCAATTGTGTTGATCTTTTTGAAGAACTGGCTCCTGGTTTCACTGACTTGTTCTATAGTGTTTTGCATCTCTATTTCATTTATTTCTGCTCTCATCTCTATTATTTCCTTCCTTCTACTGGCTCTGGGCTTTGTTCTTCTTTTTGAAGCTCCTTTAGGTAAAAAGGTTAGGTTGTTTATTTGAGATTTTTCTTACTTCTTGAAGTAGGCCTGTTTGGCTATAATCTTCTCCCTTAGGATAGCTTTTGCTGCATCCCATTGATTTGGGAACATTATGTTTTCATTTGTTTCTATGGATATTTTTATCTCCTCTGATTTTTCGGCTGACTTATCCATTGTTTAGTTGCATGTTATTTAACCTCCATGTATTTTTTTTCCAGATTTTTTTCTTTTGATTGATTTCTAGTTTGTTTTTAAAAGATTTTATTTATTTTTTATTTATTTATTTATTTATTTATTTATTTATGAAAGAGAGAAAGAGAAAGCACAGAGGGAGAAGTGAAAGGGAGATGCAGAGATTCCGTGTTAAGTGGAGAGCCCAATGCACTGCTCAATTCCAGGACCCTAAGCTCAATACTTGAGTGGAAGGCAGGTGCTTAACCACCTGAGCCACCCAGGTGCCTCTCATTTCTAGTTTTATGCCATTGTGTTCAGAAAGGATGCATGATATAATCAGTGATACACACACACACACATTTATAGGTCATTTGATTTCTGTAGCAACTATTCAACTCTGCCATTGTAGCAAGAAAGCAGTCACAGACAGTATATAAAATATAAACGAATGAACTGGCTGCACTACAATAAAACATTATTTATAAATAACAGGTGGTTAGGCTGCATTTGGCTCTGTATTAGTTTCCTAGAGCCACCATAACAAATCACTACAGATTTGGTGGCTAAAAACAATAGGTTATGCTCTCATAGTTCTGCAGCCTATAGGTCTGACATCAAAGTGTCAGCAAGGTTGATCCCTTCTGGGCACTCTGTAGGACAATCACTTCTCTGCCTCTCTCCTAGCTTCTGGTAGTTGTTGGCAACCTCTGGCATGTCTTTGCTTCTTGATGTATCTCTCCAATCTCTCTTTCCATTGTCACATGGTGTTCTATTGTGTCTCTTCTCCTCTTCTAATAGATACCACTCACACTGAATTAGGGCTCCAACTAATCCCGTATGTACTCATCCAAACTCGATACCCTAATTCTAAATAAGGTTATATTCACAGGTACTGTGGGGTCAGGACTCCAACATACTTTTGGGAGACATGATTCAACCCATAACAATTTTGTGGACTATAGTTTCTTGACTCCTGGCTTAAATAATACAGAGTTTAGAGTGAATGCCAAGAGATAGAAAATAGAAGGGGAAGATAAATATATAAAACGATCTTCTAAAATACTTTTTCTGTGAAAATATTTCACTGTCCCTTTTTTAAGGCAGAGCTATGACTTCAAGACTTGTTTGGCTATCTCTTCATATATAACAAATCGGCCCCAAAATACAGAAGCATAAATAATAACCAGTAATTTCTTCTTATGATCTTCTGCAGATCTTAATGAGTTCTGCAGGCAGTTCTTAATCTTTACCTGGTTTCAGTTGGATATCTGGAGGTTTGAAAATGGATACACTCATATAGTTGGCAGTTGGTGCTAGCTGTCCAATGGGTCTCAACTGAGACAGCCAGAAGCTTCTGTCCTCTAACATGTCAGCCCCTTTGAGTGACTGTAGTCTCCAAGAAGGAATATTCCAGGATGCAAAGGCAGAAACAGTGGTTCTCTTAAAATCCAGTCTTAGAAAGTCACACAATGTCACTTCCACAGTACACTGGCAAAATCGGTCAAAAGGTCAGCTTATATACAAGGAGAAACATCTCCTTCGTTTGATGGGCTAGTTACATTTCAAAATAGAATGTGGGGAGAAAAATATTCTGACCAATCTGTGACAGACATCCCTCATATTTAGCATTCATATGTTGTATGTAAATATAACTATTATATTATATTATACCAGTAATGAAAGCATCTAGTACTCAGAAGTGGTTTAATTATTTTCGGTAGAATAAATATAGAGAGAGAGCTTTTTGCACATTACTTACATATATGTATAAAATAATTTAGATGCATAAGCAAAAAGGTATATTCTTCTGTTATTTCCCACTGCCTACCAATCTCTGTCTTCCAGATGTACTCTTCTCCACATATATTACAGTGGTTAGACTGTTTAATATTACATCATAAAAGGGGTGCTTTCATAAAAAACAGACCAAATTGATTAAGTTTCAAAAGCCTTTGTCCTGAAAGTGAACTCAGGACTGTGGAGTCTGAGAAAATAAAACAATTATCTTGAATTTGTAGATAATACACATCTATAAAATCATCACCCCAATGCATGCCATCAACATATCCACCATCTCTAAAATTTCTTCCTGTCTTCTTTATTATTATTTTTTATCCAATAAGAACCATTCGGCATAAGACCTACAGGCTTAGCAATTTTTTAAAGTATATCTTGCAGTATTATTAACCATAGGCCTTATGTTGTACAATAGAGTTCTAGGACTTATTCTTGCATTAATCAAAACTTTGTACCATTTGACTAATACCTTCCTATTTCTCCTGCCCTATCCCCTCCAGCCTCAAGCAACCACCATTGTACTTTCTGCTTTTACTTTGACTTTTTTAGATTCCTCACATAAGTGGTAGCAAGTAATATTTGTCATTCTGTTCCTGGTTTATTTCACTTAGCATAATGTTTTCTAGTTTCATCCATGTTGTTGCAAATGGCAGAGTTTCTTTCTTTTTTAAGGCTGAATAATATTTTATTATGTTTTATGTGTATTTCCTATTTCATTATTCACTAGGAACATTCTTTGGTAAAACTGGCAATTTTTCCTTTGAACTTTCAGTGTGGGCCTGACTTGAAAAATACAATGACTACGAGTAGTTGGATGCCATCTTTAAATCAGTTGTTTTTAATTGAAGAGCAATAAATGCCTTTTAATATAATTATTCGACAATATTTCTCTCAACATTTTGTACTTTGAAATATACAGATTCAGAAGACATTTTTCCTAAAATTATTCCTAGTTTATGGTTTCTAACAATATTTAGTAGGTATTTATCTGAAATTTCCTTTTTTTACATATATAGCCATTTAATCTAAAATTTTGATATTAAAAATTTGTTTTCTAAATTTTATGTTTTTTATTTACTTTTATCACCTTATTACAGTATCTGGGACCTAATACATTGCTGTAAAAAATGATGGCATCAGGTATATTTATCTAATAAGCCAAATTAATACATGTGCTCTAGGTTTTTGCTATATTTGAAAATCACTAAGAAAGCTGCCTTTTATTCTAATTTTTCAAATTTAATTTTTTTTACTTCTAATTTTTTAACTACAAATGAGTGTTAAAAATTTTTTAAAGTTTTTTACTGGCTTCAAGATAACAACCTAAATTTTCACCTTTTTTCCCAAGTTAATGTGATAAATACATTAGATATGATTTTTGAACACTGCTCAATTTGCAAATAAATCTTGTTCAGAGACCTGTTGTTTTATATTTCTAATTTGTTTTGATGTTATTTTCATCAGAATTTTTACAACTATATTCATAAATAAATGGATGTTTAATAATCTCTGTGATAAAAATCATTTCCAGATCTTTAATTATAGTTGCTTCATATAACTAGTTAAGTGTTTACTTTCTTTTTTCTAAAATAGTTTATGTAAAACTATAAAAAAAATCTTTATAAAATTGTTTAATATAAAAAAATTCTTAATTAAAATTTAAAATTTTCTTAATTACTTAAATGAATTCACCACTGATGCCCTACAGGCCGTATATGGTTAATTCTGGTAAATCTTTATGTGTAATTAAAGATTTTTTTCCCCTAGAATATAATGTCCTTTGTATTTTCATTAGGCCTTTTTAGTTAAGTGGTTTTCAAATCTTTTATCCTTTACTAATGTATCATCTACTTGTTTTAGTAACAATTGAGAGATGTTAAAGCTTCCTAATCTATTTATAGATTTCTTTATTTCTCCTTTTAGTTGTGCCAATTTTGCTATATATGTATTTTTCCAGCATCACTGAGGTAAAATTTACATACAAACGACTGTACCAATTTAAAGGGTACAATTTGACAACTTGACATATACATACCTCTGCAAAACCATCACTAAATCACAAACATGTAGCTCCCCCCAAGTTTCTCCATACCCTTTTCAAATTTCTCCGTTCCACCTCTCAACTCCCTCCAGTTCTGCAAGTAATCACTCACCCTCTACAACTATAGACTTCTTTGCATTACTAGGGATTTACATAAAATTCTCATACAGTGCTATAAACAGTTAATAATTCACTAATCAAACAATCTTAAAATTATGCCATTTTCATTGTAGTTATTTGCTAGGATACTCTTTTACTGATATTTTATAAACATATTTTAAACATCTTTATTTTATAACTCCAAAATTAATTTAATTTGCCATAAATTGTCCTGCTAAAAGCTCAAAGAACTCTTTTAAATATAGTGCATGTATACTTTATATAAAGTATTCTATTTTTGTGTGATATTCTTAGGAAACTGTTGTATTTTTTTAAAGATTTTATTTATTTGTTCATGAGAGATATATAGAGAGAGAAGCAGAGACACAGGCAGAGGGAGAAGCAGGCTCCATGCAGGGAGTCTGACGCAAGACTCGATCCCGGGACTCCAGGATCATGCCCCGGGCCAAAGGCAGGTGCCAAACCGCTGAGCCACCCAGCGGTCCCAAAATTGTTGGTATAGGTATAATGGTCTTATCACTTACAACAGAGTTAAAAGACAGATTAAAACTGAAATGTGGAAAACAAACAAACAAACATAATGGAACATTTTTCTTTAGCTTTAAGAACTTTTCCAAAGAACTTTTCTAAAGAATGATTTATTCTGGAGAAGGAAAATTTTTCTAAGTTTTTTATTTATTTATTTATTTATTAAGATGTATTTTTTTTTTAGAGAGAAGGGGGTGGGAGGGGCAAAGGGAGAGGGAGAGAAAGTCTGAAGGAGACTCTGTGTTCGGCTTAGAGCTTGACACAAGGCCCAATAGTATGACCTTGAAATCTAAGACCAAACTAAGAATCCAACACTTAACCAACTGTGCTGCCCAGGCACCCTCTTTTTTTAAGTTTTTAATTCTTTGCGAATTCTCTATAAAGAAAACTAAAAGAAATTTGGAAATGGGTGATGATAGCACTGGGGATATAAATCTCTGCACTCAATTTTCAGTATAGATTAGACTGTAATTCTATTATTGTATTTGAGATTATACCTTTTATAATTGGGGAACTGGAGGGCATTTTATCTTTCAGACAGGTGCGCAATAAAAATTTTGCTTTTTTCCTTCCAAAATTTCTTACATGGAAAATATTTTATGCCATGTCTGTCCTCTGAAATTTTGATACCAAAGGTTAAATTGAATAGTTTTGTAAAAATGTTGGTTTAGAAGGTGAAGCTGAACCCATTTTACTAAACAATAAAGGCAAAGAACATAGAGGATAAAAACTAGTTTGGGGAACTTCAGATTTCTTAAAAAAATAGTTTTTTCATAAAAAATAGGTACCTTTCCATTTTAATATGAAGTTACAGATATACTTAAGAATGACTCACCTTACTCCAAGCATAATTCCAAAATAAATGTCATAAGATGAATTGATTCAAGATATGAAAACAAGAGTAAAACCATTTATCAATAAGGAAAAAAATATAAACTAATACAAAACACAAATAGTATTTGAAAGCAGAATTTAAGGTAATGTTTACTCAAATAATATGTTTTTTAAATGGGTCAACCAAATACTATTGCAAATTGTAAAGAAAGTTTCTGAAGTTTCACAGGGGATATCAGTTTATTGACAGTCACTAAATTAATTTGTCTACTTTATGCTTGGACTTGAATTGTTCAATTAAGTAATTTGAATGAATGAGCCAGCATCTGGTCAATAATGAGGTATTGAAGGTTAGACGTGATGTTCAGAGGAGTGGCTTTCCTTGACATCATTTCCAATATCCACTGAAAATGTAGCTTTGTTTAAGTACCAGAAGCTGTTCCCTGAAATCAATGGACTAAGTGATGAAACTGTCAGAGATTTAAGGGATTCATAATCATATCAGAACTAATTATTCTATTCTAATGCCTTTTTCCAATTAATTTCTCCCCCTGGTTAGTGCATTGTAGGGTCATGGAGGAAAAAAATAAGTTCACATATGCATATTTTGCATTGGTTAATTTAGTTTATATTACATGAGGAAGAAAGTGAAGAAGAGACACCATTATTCTTTGGACATGTAGGCAATACAGAGTAATGAGAATAGATGCAATACCAGTGCTGAGACAAAACAAAACAAACAATCTAAAGGGTCTAAATAAAAATGCATTCTTTGAAAATACCAATATTCTGGCATATAAAACTCTACAGAAATTGTTTAACAAACAGTTTCTTATGTAATTTAACTCAGTTACCTCCCTCCAATGGGCATTTGCATTTTAAGTACTCTGCAATTATGTAAGAATATATTTGCATCCTATAATCATCAAGGCGGGTATATTGTTGACTCCCTGAAATAGAATTATGTAGAAACATAGCTTAAAGAGTTGGAAGAGTTTCCTAATAGAAATTTGAGTAACATAAATTGCCTGTAATAGGAGTGAAGGGGACTTCCATGACTCATTTATTCTTATAAGATCCCATGTGTAAGTAAAAAAAAGTAAAATCCCCATGCTGCTTTAAATATCCACTATCGTGAAACAAAAAGTTTTTTGTTAAATATAAATTATATAATGACATCTCCAATCCTCCATTCTATTTGAGAAATCCAACAGAGATGTAGGTATTATTATTAAAGATTTATTTACTTTAGAGAAAGAGGGAGAGAGAATGTGGGAGCATGCAAGTGGGGGGAGTGGCAGAGGCAGAAGGAAAGAGAAAATCCTGCAGCTGACTCCCCACTAAGCATGAGGTCCCACATGAGGCTCAATCCCAAGACCCTGAGATCATGACCTGAGATGAAATCAAGAGTTAGATGCTTAACAGACTGAGCCACCCAGGTATCCTGTAGTACCATTTCAAACAGTTTTAAATTCAGTAAGAGGATCACAGAAGAATAAGGGGTAGAGAACTGTAGAGGAAGGAGCATGCTATTTTAGTGGTGTTATAAACTGAATATTTGCATCCCTCTCAAATCCGTATGTTGAAGCCTGAACCTCCAGTGTGGCTATATTTGGAGATGGGGCCTTCTAGGAAATAATTATGATTAATTGTAGTCATAAGTGTAGAGCCTTGCTACAACAATTAGTGAATGTCCTTATAAAGAGAGATAACAGAGTTTGCTCTCACCTTCCCTGTGCCAGGGCATTAAGGAAAGACCATAAGAGGACACAGCAAGAAGGCAGTTATCTATAAGCCATGAAAAAATTTATCACCAGGAACCAAATCTGCCAGCAGCATGTTGAATTTGGACTTATCATCATCTAGAACTGTGAGAAAAGGCATTTTGTTGATCAACCCATCCAGTCTATGCAGTTATAGCACCCCAAGAAATTGGGTAAAGACCACTCTCTCTTGAACAACATTATATATGCTTCTTACATGAGCAAAGATAAAAATAATATGAGAAATGGGCAAGTGAGGAGATAGAGAAGTTAGGCAAAATTTCATGTAAAAGAAACAAGAAATAGTAAGGTTATAAAGCACAAATCAGCAGGGCATGTTTGGCAAAGATTCAAAAGTAGCACAAAGAACTCTGGCAAAGATTTCAGATGTAATGCATCTGAAATACATGCTTAGGAATTAGAAAAGTTGGCAGAGATCAGATCATATAAGATCTACCATATTAAACCATTACAAGGATTTTGGATTTTATTCCAAGATGATGTGAAGCTTCTTGGAATGTTTTGAGCAAGGTAGAGACATGATGTGATTAATATTTTTAGAAGAACACGATTAGTCCTAATTATGAATAGGCAATAGGTAGATTCAATGAAAATAACAGAAATTCTGAAAAACCTTGCATACCACCTTAAATAAATATTTCATTATGCCAAGTGGCAAAGGAGACAATAGAATCCCACTTGAGCAGAATGTTGAGGTTTTTGTGTTTTAAGATTTTATTTATTTATTCATGAGAGACAATGAGAGAGAGAAAGAGAGTGAAGGAGGCAGAGGGAGAAGCAGGCTCCATGCAGGGAGCCCAATGTGGGACTCGATCCCGGGTCTCCAGGATCATGCCCTGAGCTGAAGGCAGGCACTAAACCGCTGACCACCAGGGTTGCCCAGAATGTTGAGTTTTATGGTAGAGCGCAGTGGTGCCTTAAGCTAATAAGAAACTTTTCCAGGGCATTTTAAAAATAAAAACATAATATAGCAACTTTAATCAATAATTTGTTCTGAATTCAGTGATAGGCCCAGTGTTAGAGCAGAAAGCAAGATATGTAAATTTAATGTATATCTATATATCTTTATCTACAAATATATATCTATATAAACAATTTTTATACCAAACATATATATATATATATATATATGTGGAGAGAGAGGAATAATCCACATAGTTAATGTATTCAGCACATGGATATGTCCATAAAAATGATATTATGACTTGAACGTGACTCTAGGAGACATAAGATAAGATCTTAGATTACTGTGGTATAATGATAAGTTTATACTATAAAAATAGGAGAGAGAGAGAGAGCAAGAGAGCGATGCTCAATTCTAAGCTTTTTAGAAATAGCCACAGGACATTAAAAGTTATTAGCAGCTGGAAAGAAGACAGGATGAAAACTTTGAGTAATGAAAAGTTAAAATAAATTATATTCTTTAATAACATGATTTTTTAAAAGTATCAGCTTATTGATGAAAGGAAAAGGATAACCACCAGCTTTCTGAAATTCATTTGAGCATGATGAGATCACTATAGACCCAGGATAAGAAGATCTATATTTATTTTCAAGCAGATAAGTAAGAGGAAATAGGTAATGACACAGTTAAACAATGAAAAATATCATGTGTAATTGAATATAGATTTAATTTTTCAATGGAAAAGGAAGACAGATGGCACTATTAAAACAATTTCAATAATAAGTAGATTTCCAAAGATGAGGATATATTTCAGGCTCAGAAATCAAAATCGAAAGTCCTTCACAAAAGGAGGCTGGATAAACTTGTTCAGACACTACAAGCAGGCATGCATCACAGAAACTCCTTTTTTTTTTTTTTAATTTTTATTTTTATTTTATGATAGTCACAGAGAGAGAGAGAGAGAGGCGCAGAGACACAGGCAGAGGGAGAAGCAGGCTCCATGCACCGGGGGCCCGACGTGGGATTCGATCCCGCGTCTCCAGGATCGCGCCCTGGGCCAAAGGCAGGCGCCAAACCGCTGCGCCACCCAGGGATCCCCAGAAACTCCTTATGTCTTATAAAATCTTTATCAGCTTAGGAGGAAGACTGCTTGTACCAATAACAAGCAGTCTTTCATACTCATTGAAGAGTAGATGACAATTTGTCTTTGAAATATTCATATTTTTCAGAAGAGGCTAGGAAATGCTGCAGTCACAAATTCACCCTCTCATCTCAGTAGTTTACAGAACAAACAATTGCACTCACGGTACGTGCTCACTGCAAGGACTTTCCATCAGCACCCAGGGATCCAGACTCCTAGTGACTCCACACACAAGTGTAGCTGCAACATCTGAAACAAATTCAAAGTGTTATCCACTCACAGTTTATTTTAATATTAAATAAGTAGAGATTTATAGATATTCATAGGAATGACTAATTGCGTGAGGGATTAAAATTTTTTTCCAAGTATCTGATGTTCTTAGACTGTTCCTGTACAATTCACTGCAGGCCTGGTCACACACCTGTGAGACTGATCGAAGTGCAAACCTGATCCTGTCTTCTTTAAGCTGATAAAATAACTGGCTGGTAAATTCATTTTCAGTTTTTTAAAAGGCATTGTTGGTACATTGGTCTTTTGATAAAAGTCGATACCGATTTTACTGATTCGAAGAATAAACAAGAATGGCTTTTGTCAAAATAGTTATAAATTGTTATGAAGACTAGAGTTTTTCTCTCTCACCGTAAACTGCGTATTGTGGTAACTCTGCCCTAGTAACACGAAGTAAAGGTAGAACAATTCACCGAACGGTAATGGGGTCATTAGGCCCTGAACCTGGATATGACAGTTTATAAGTGAATCAATTATAATATCCTATTACGTCAACCCCATATCGCTTGCAGGATTGTTCTGAGAAATGACATTTTGCAAAACAAGGGATGTGATGTTTGCTGACCTTGGAGGAGTTTAAAAAGAGCAACAGTATCTCTATGCTTAAGTCAATTCACTCTCAGCTCTATACCTGGGTTTCAGGTGACTCTATTCAGGAGATATAATTTATTTATTCAAAGGAGTTTAAATATGTTTATTTCTTGGGTTGTTGGCAGGCATAACTATGATTTAGGGGAAATAGCCCAACTATATTTTTTCTAATACATGTGTGTATGTTAGGTAAATATATTTAAAAGAAGAACAAACATGCATGCACACACACACAAAGAAACCCAGTATGAACAATTATAATTTCCTTCTCAGGTTAAATACAATTGCACAATAGCACCATTGAAGTAATGTCATGAAAATACAAATTCTTAATTTGAAATGGAAATCTCACACAAATATTTGAGTTGCACACTACTTGAAATATATGTGCTCTATGTTATTAATGTTATGCATTCCTCAGAATCCTTTGTAATTCTTATCCCTTTGTACATGTGAATACGAACTTATTTCCTAGAAGTCATCCCTCTGTGATCCGTTATCAGTTGTACCTTATCTGAAAAAAGTGAGGGTTCTTTCAACATACTTGGAAATGCCTAAATTCAAAACAATAATTCCCATCAGCCAAACTTATGTAAGATTGATAAATTATCCAGAATATCAACTTCCTATACTTAAATGAGAAACAGAACTATCAAAAAGACCCAGATATTCACAATTTTCCCAAACGTTGAGGTAGTAATGGCATATTTTGTTTTTTAGTACTTCCTAGGAATAGGACATGATAATATGTTCGCATTGTAAACTATATAACTGGCCACTCACATATTTTCCTAAATTCTAGTTGATAAAATATATTGGAGATTTTAATGTCAATTTGGAGATACAATATCATTTCTATTATTCATCAGATTTTTTAAGCACAAAGTAAGCTGAAGGATGTCCATTAATAACGAATGCTAAGGGTGCCTGCATGGCTCAGTCAGTTAAGTGCCTGACTCTTACTTTCAGCTCAAGTCATGATTTCAGGGTCTTGGGATCGAGCCCCGAGTGGGGGTCCCTACTGAGCAGGAAGTCTGTTCCCTCTCCCTGTGCCCCTCCCCCCACTCATGCCTGTCCTCTAAAAAATAAATAAATCTTTTTAAAAAAGATTTTATGTATTTATTCATGAGAGACACACACAGAGAGAGGCAGAGACACAGTAGAGGGAGAAGCAGGATGCAGGACTTGATCTCGAGTCTCTAGGATCACGTCCTGAGCCAAAGGCAGACACTCAACCACTTAGCCACCCACTGCCCAAAATCATAAAAAAAAAGAGGGGCACCTGGGTGGCTCAGTCACTGAAGTGTCTACCTTTAGCTTAGGTCATGATCTCAGGGTCCAGGGATGGAGCCCCTCATAGGGCTCCCTCCTCAGTTAAGGGGTCTGCTTCTTCATCTCCCCCTGCCACATCCTCTGCTTGTGTTCACTGTCAAACAAATAAAATCTTAAAAAAAAAAAAAAAAGAAATTCTACTGTATCCTTCACTTAATATCTAGTGAGCAACTACTAGGTATTGGGCATAATTACTGGCATGGGTTACAACTTTGAATAAAACTGTCTCTACTTTCGAGCAGTTTACATTCTACTGGAGAAGACAGACAATAAACTATAAAATAACTTGATGTGTAATGTTAAGTTCCATTTTCTATATAAAAAAATAAAGTGCGATAAGGACACTAGAAAAAGCCTGATGACTGTAAAAAGAGTGATACTTTTCACACAGGGAGTGATCAAGAAAGGTCTTTCTATTAATGTGATCTTTGGTGGAGACAAGAATGAAGTAAGAAAGTGAGACATGCAACTACCTAGAGGAAAGGCATAAAGAGAATAGTAATGAATGGTCTTCAATGACAGAAGCAGCACAGCCCTATGAATGTATAAGACATTATCTGACAGTTTGTTACATAAAAATATGGGTATTTAACATGCTTCTATTCTCTCAATAAAGAAGAATGTTACAATGATCATCTTTGAAAAACTCATCTATGATTACTTCCTCAAACTAGATTTTGAGAAGTCGATTATGAAAAGTACATGTTACCCCATCAATGGAGAAAATCAAAATTAAAAACTAAAGGTTGGTTTTTCTTAACACTTATTTTTAGAGAGAGAGCATGCATGCACATGCACGAGCAGGAGATGAAGGCAGGGGGAGAGCATCCCAGTCAGAGTCCTCACAGAGAATGGAGCCTGATCTGGGCTCAATCTCACAACTCTGAGACCATGACCTGAATGAAAATTAAGAGTCTGACTCTTAACCAACTGCGCCACCCAAGCACCCCTCACAAAAAAAAAAAAAAAAAAAAAAAAAGGTTTTGAAGAAAACTGAAACAACTTACACTTTCACTACCATTACTTGGCTCTTCATTTCACTGAATTTTATTCAGTTTTGATCATTACTGAATACTATTTTTTTTTTGGCTTCAAAGGTTGCTAATATGAAAGGCAGAAAACGGAAAATTCTACATTTTTCTCATTACTGATTCAATTAGCTCTCTTACATTTTTATAATCAAGGATTCATTTTTTTCTTTGGCATAATACATTATATATTTGAGTTTCCTTCCTCATGTATCATTTTGATGCAATTTTTCTACCTTGAATTTATTCTAAGAAAATCTTTCTATATTCCTATGAATAATTATTTCCTGTTTTTTGCTCTTATTTTAATATATATTCATTTAGACTAGAATATTCATAATTTTTCTCAGTGACAATTAGGGTGTTTCTTATTTTCTTCTATTTAAACATATCCTCTCTTCCTAACACCTCTTGTTGAATTTTCCATTCTTTCCTCATTGTTGTATTTTGCTTTTTGTTTCATTTCCTAATTTCCTACATTTACAACAAAATTCTTTCCTTGACCAAACTCTAGCTAGGCTCCTCTGAGACCTTTCTTGAACAGGCCTGAACTTGGGCCTATAAAGATTAAACAAACAAACAAACAAACAAACAAACAAACAAAACACTAACAGGTTCTAACAGCTCAGGGCTGCATCTCTAGCATCCCAAATTCTTCTAGCTCTTGGCAGCCTTATGCGTAGAGTGGGGACCAGGGAGTCAAGGGTGAAAGTGAGAGCAACTTCCTTTGTGTCTGAGAGTCCCAGGATTTCTATAATGTCATTCTAGCCAGTACTTGGCTGTTAGCCAATTCATCACATTTTTAGCTCACACATTTTTTTTTCTTTCATGTATTTCAAATATGCTTCTATATTGTCTTTTGACAGAAGAATTCCTGTGTATATTTCTCCTAAGGCAAGGGTAACCACAAAAATGAACTATAGGGACTACACCAAAATAAAAAGCTTTTGCACATCAAATGAAACCATTAACAAAACAAAAAGGCAACCTACTGAATGGGAGAAGATATTTGCAAATGATATATCTGATAATGGGTTAACATGCAAAATACATAAAGAGCTTCTATAACTCAACAACAAAAAACAATGGGATTTTAAAAAAATGAGCAGAGGACTTGAATAGACATTTTTCCAAAGAAGTTGCATAGATGGCCAAAAGGTACATTAGAAGATGCTCAATATCACTAATCTTTGGGGAAATGCAAATCAAACCACAACAAGATATCATCTTACACCTGTCACAAAGGCTAAAATTAAAAAGACAAGAAATGAGAGGTGTTGGCGAGGATGTAGAGAAAAAGGAATCCTCGGGTACTGTTGGTGGGAATGTAAATTGGTGCAGCCATTGTGGAAAACAGTATGGAGGTGCCTCAAAAAAAATTAAAATGGAAATACTATATAATTCTATTACTTGGTATTTACCCCCAAAAGCTAAAAATATTAATTCAAAAATATATATGTACCCCTTCGTTTATTCCAGCATTATTTATAATAGCCAAGATACAAAAGTAATCTAAGTGTCCATCAATAGACAAATGCATAAAGAAGAGATATGGTATGTGTTTGTGTGTGGGTGTTATATTGCTCAGTTGTAAAAAAGATGAGATCTCACCATATCTGACAAAATGGATGGACTAGATGGTATTATGCTAAGTGAAGTAAGACTAAGAAAGACAAATACTATATGATTTCACTTTTATGTGAAATCTAAGAAATAATACATATGAATAAACAAGCAAAAAGCAGAATCAGAGGCATACATACAGAAAAAACTAGTGGTTGCCAGACAGAAGGAAGGTAGATGGGATCAAAAAATGGGTGCAGGGAAGAGGGAGAAACAGGCTTCCAGTGATGGAGTGAATAAGTCATGGGAATAAAAGACACACCATAGGGAATTTTATAATTATCTGCTTACACTTTTAGTAAGACATTGTACTGATTCATATTTTTTATGTGATACATTGATACTGTAAAAACATTCTATGGTAACAGAAGGTAGCTACTTTTATGGTGAATATAGTACAACCTTGAATCACTTTGTTGTACACCTTAAACTAATGTAGTATTGTGTAAATATTTATTTATTTGAGAGAGAGAGAGAGTGGGGGAGAGAGAGAATCCTAAGCAGACTTCCCACCGAGTGCAGGGCCTGACATGAGGCTCCATCCCGTGACCCTGAGATCATGACCCCTGCTGAAATCAAGAGTTGGACACATAATTGTATGCTTACATTTTTAGTAAGTCTTTATGCTGAATCATATTTTTTAATGTGATTCAGGTATGATTCTTTAATTTATTTTTCTGTGAAATTAACTTTTCTGAACCTTGAGTGGTAAGGGTAAATCAGAATTGCTTTTATAGCTTTCTGACTCTAATGCTTCTTTTTCTGATGTCCTAACAAAGTGATAAAAATAACATACTTTCTGAGATGGTGTTTTCCACTGCTATTACCCTAATTTTATCTAGATCTTTGTTTTGCTTTACTCTTATTTTTGCTGTCCTGTTCAATGCGTATTTCTAGACATTTAGAATGATAGTTATCAGAAAAATACTATGATTTGTTAATTCTGAGTTTACAGGGATGAATCTGATTCAGTTACTGGAGACTTCTTTAGACCATTTGCACTTGTATGTGCAATGTGTTTTGCAAAAACATCTTCTAGTTTCCACTGCTGTTTGCAAATTGGCCCATGGTCCTTTCCAGTAAACTTTTATTGGAAAATTTAGTATTCTGTTTTCAAGTCTATCAGATGCCTGTTTCTCAGTTCCATTTCCTACTTTCGTCATGTAATTTTCTCCTAGATAACTGTGCATGCTTGGCTTTGCTGTTGGAAAACAAATCAAATTACTGATATACCAAAAAATAAAAAGATCAAATTGCATAATGTAATAGATCAATCCAGAAAGTCCAATATTTAACAGATGCCTTTTAAAAACAAGAAACATAAACTGTTCAAAACTCCCAAAATGTTCTTGCATACTAATGAAAATAAACTGGAGCATGTTGTCATGAAAGAATAAACTTCCAAAGATATGGAGTTCAGTATCTAATCTGGTATCTAATTTCTCTGCATCACTACCATATGCTAGAAAACTGAGTGAACAATACCCAGCCAATATCAATCAAGGGTGAGGGTCCAATACATTTATCTTCAGACATACAAAACCTCAAAATATATCTAAGTTCTTTCAAAGAGTATCAAAGAAAATAATTGAGAAATGCACTTCAACAAAATTAAGGTGTAGGCCAAAGATTTTGGAAAGTTAATCCAACTCAGAAAGTCCTTGGACAAGAGCTATGCCACAGGCTTTAATAAATTAGTTCAGTTTGAGATATAAAATAGAAGAGACCATAAGGCAACTACTGGGGGGAAATATCATACTTGACTATATGGAAACAAATGGTCATAATTTTAAGTATATAAAAAATAGGGAATTATTAACTCATGTAACACCAATGGTCTCAGAAATGACAAAATATTTCTGTAATTATTAAATGAAACACTCACCACTGATTTATCCAAATATTATGCAATAAATCTAGGGAATGAGGGAATGAAGGAGGAAAGGTAATAGTAGTAGTATAGTTAATTTATTACCTATTATAATAAGAATGCAAGAAATGCCTCCAAATCGCAGTGGTAGATGAGGTACATAAGCACATTTTTAGAACCATGTGATGAATTCTAAAGCAAATATCTAATGGGATTGACAATTGCTACTTCTCAGACAAGGATTATGGGTGAGAATGGAAAATACAAGGAATCATTCATTCCTTTTACTGTATGCCTTTTAACACCATTTAACTTTTACATGCATAACCTTTATTTAATTAAAAATAAAAAGAAAGTAATACAAAAATAAAGAATTTATAAGTAAAGAATAGACATAAAGTAGACTCAAGAAAAAAGTGATACATCACAACATGGAAGAAGACTAGGTGATTCTCTGATTATCGACTTATATCATGATGGTGATGATCTGAATTACATTATTATTTCGAAAATGACTTCTATCTGTCCGTTCTAGTCAAGCTTGTGTGGAGCTAAACTTTAGACTTAATACTTAGCAAAAATATTACCTAGGTAAGGAGATTAATTTTAGTCTCCTAGGAACAAGAACAATAACAATAATAATAATATCAACTGATAGATGTGTTAACAGGTTAGTGGGAATGAAATAGTTTTCAAATGATCAATACATGTATTGATGTATATTGATTCATAACATCATCTACCTTGGGTGATAATAGACACAGCACCCTCTGAGATGTTCATATCTTCCATTTTCTTTTGGTAGCAACTTTAGTGTTTTCTTTTACCAATAAATTTCCATATCTTAACTCAGATTGTGTTTTTCCATTCAAAGAGTTTTAGAACTTGATTTACCTTGTATCCTCTATTAAATCATACCTGGAGGTACTATCAAAAGTTACCTCCGCACTTCTCAAACTGTGTTGAATGCTTTCTGGTTTCCTAGGCATTAGGTTTAATACGATTATTTCAGTTTGATTAGAACACTGTTTGCCTTAGGAATCATCCATATCTTTTTGCTGCTCACAATAATTAAAATTAATCAGATCCTTCCTTTTCATGGTCTTGAGATTTAATATAAAATATGCTGCAGGCTTGGGATTCTCCGGAAGGGAAACTCATTATTATATTATTTCTCCCCTTGAGAGAATGAAATATATTTTTAGGAACAGCGCAAACTTTTCAATTAATATAAAGTACAATAGTAAACCATATATGATTTGGGTGTCAATCTTGGCTTAAGTTCTGGGATTCCCAAGGAACTATTACAGAAAAAAATTTCCTTACGTGCTTATAATTTATATATCAATGTAACACATATTAAAATTTACTATTTAAAATGTAATTTCTTATTTATTCACATTAGACTACTTCAATGCATTTTTGGAATTGGACACCTTTGTTAGTTAATATACAATTTAGGATACTGAAACATTTTAAAACTGTGCTAAACTTTTAATGTAACTGAAGAGATTTTGTTCTTATGAACATAATAGAATATTTATTTTAGAAAAATTAAGCCCAGGGCAGCCCAGGTGGCACAGCGGTTTAGCGCTGCCTTCAGCCCAGGGTGTGATCCTGGAGATCCGGGATCAAGTCCCACATCAGGCTTCCTGCATGGAGCCTGCTTCTCCCTCTGCCTACATTTCTGCCTCTCTCTCTCTCTCTCTGCATGTCTCTCATGAATAAATAAATAAAATCTTAAAAAAAAAGAAAAAGAAAATTAAGCCTATGTTACTAAATGCATAATAGATTTACTAACCATAGAATTTTTATATATTATTATGTAAAGCAATATAGTAAACCATGCAGAACTCACTTTGGTGTGTCTCTGGCTAGTCATTCCTTATCCCTAGAATACTGAAGAAACCCATACAAATTGGAGACTAAGTCTGTCTTCTATCCCAATCCCCATTACAGATTCTTTTTATCTTGTTTTAAAACTAAAATTCTTTACTCTCAAACCCAACTTCTCCCATTTTTGCTATTTAGCTTCGTTCCACAGCTGCCTGTAGCATATGAGAAACATTAACAAATCTAAAGAATTAATTTGTTCAACATTTGCCAATGAGAGTAACACTAAAATCTTTCTGAAGTTATTATATTTCTTTTTTTTTGAAGTTATTATATTTCTAATTGTTCAAATTGAAGATCATTAGAAAGGGCTTGAATGTGAGAACTTAAAATAGCACTAATAAACTTTATCTCATGGTGAATAAATCTTTTCCTTTTCACAATGTCTGCTACATGGACTGATGAACTCATTTGAGAAATCTTAACAAGGCTAAAAATAATAACTGATATTTACTGAAAGCTTTCCACGTGCTGACCAATGGCACTAGCTTTTCCACTTCTCACCCTCAACTTCTGACTTAGGTGTTATTTGTGTGTGTGTGTGTGTGTGTGTGTGTTTTAAGATTAATTGACTGATTGATTGCTTTTAGAGAGATAGAAAGAGCATGCACAAGCAGGAGGGGCAGAAGAGAATCTCCAGCAGACTCCTTGCTCAGCACGTATCCTCATGCAAGGCTCAACCTGAGATCAAGACCTGAGCCGAAATCAAGAGTCTGATGCTTAACCGACTGAGCCACCCAGACCCTCCAGAGTTACATGTGATTTTTTAACTCAATTTTACACATAAAAAAAAAAAAATCAGATACAGAGAGATTAAGTGGCTAACCCATATCCCTTAGACTTACGTCATTTATATTGCAGCCTGCCCACGTGGTCATTATACCATGATGGTACCTCTAAATAAAACCTTTCAATTAAGGATGGGAACTGTGAATCAGACTTCCCTCATTGTTTTGGTAGTCACATTTGAAAATTTCATCTCAGTACCCTGACCTCTCCTGCTCCATGGATCCCGACCTCCACTATGCTTCAATATGCATATACTAGAACTGTTTTTACCCATAACTCCACCATCTTCATTGCAACCATCCCACTCTCCAACCAGTACTTCTTAATGTTACAGCTTTGAGTATCCTGTCTCCAAAATTTATGTGACCTTCTAGAACAAAAAAATACATTTTTATACCAAAATTTCACTACTGCTTCACTGTTCCATTTAACAACTTCCTTTCCTTGTGAGTTGAAATCCCATTGTCTAATTTACCCCCTTCATTATATCCTAAACTCCTTTATCACTGTGTATCTGCATGCCATCTGCCTGGCCAAACCTCAAAACAACTTAAATCCTAACCTCTTCCTGCAAAGCATCTGCACATGTATCACATTGAATAATGTGCCCACACTGAGGTAACAAAATCAAAACCCAACACTACCGAAAATTGTACTCACAAACATGCCCACTCTCCTCATTGTAGATTTATAAACACTTCCAGTTTTCCTAAGTGCTGCCATAGTAATTATTCTGTATTTTCCCAACCTACTAATTCACATGCTTCACCTCTCCTCTATTCGAACTTCAAGGTTCTTTTCACATTCGCCTGTCAACCTTGCACTCCACACAGTACCACCTCTGCTCTCCCATTGCATCAATGACAGTATTTTATTTCTCCTCTCCTGTTACTGCTCCAAAAAGTATGTGCACTTTTGCAATAAACACCAGCCTTTTCCGTTACCGAAGAATCTCTCCAGCCAGTGTGCATATGTGTGATCTCTCTCATCCTAATTCTTTTCTTTGAACCCAACACTCATCTAACTACTCCATCACTCTTTCTGCACCCCTTCCCATTCCTCTCTTCCTGCTCTCACACCAACTATTTGAATCAGATTCTTACTCCACAACTTCACTGAAATCATTCTTGTCAAGGTTACCAGTGATCTCAACATTGTTATATCTAATTGTCTATTCTCAGTCTTCATCTTACTTGGTCAGCAGCAATTAACACAATTGATTACCTGATTTTTTTTTTATTTGGCTAAGAGACATTCTACTCTGATTTTATTCCAGCTTCATTAATCACTCTTCTCAGTGCCTTTCACTAGTTCCTTCTTTTCTCCTTGATCTTTAAAGGTTGGAATACCCTGAGGTTCAAGTTTTAGACCTCTTAGCTTCTCTGACTTCACTCAATTCAGTCTTTAGTAATAATATCTAGTCTTATGGCTTTAAAAATAATTAATACACAGATGACTCCCAAATGTAGGTTTCCAGCGATACTTCTCCCGTATATTTCAAGTGCATGATCCAAAGCTTTGAATATCTCCATTTGTACGTTGAATTGGCCTCTTACACCTAACATACCAAAATCCAAACTCTTTTTTATCCAAACCTACTCTTCTAGTCTTCTTTTTTGGTCAATTGCAACTCTTTCAAAAGAGAATTCTTCACTTGCAGAAAGTTCTGAACTCTTTCTTGCCTCTTTCTGTCTCTCACAGTCTATTCCAAGCTTTCAGAATAAATCTCCTTTTAAAATAAGCCTATCATAAAACAACATACTACCTCCATCACTTCTACCCATGTGTTCCAGCTATCATCATATCCCCAGTACCTATCTTCAATGCTAAAGTCATATTATTTCTTTTAAAATATAAGGATAAGCCTGTTAAACTGCTCAATATTCTCAAGAGTTTTCATAAAATACTAAAAATACAGTTAGATATAATGTCCTATGTAAACAGAAGAGTAGCTGTCAGATATTAACTACTACCACTCTCTCCCTGGCACATTCTGTCTTATCCAAACTTCCTCAAAATAGTAATATAGTGAAGATGTTCTCACCACAGGGTCTTTGCACTTACAATTCTCTCATACTTAAATGTTCTTTCTTCTTGTAACCATGACCCATTCACTGCCTTACTTTCTAGATTTCTTCTTACCTGCCAGTATATTAGTGAAGTCTTTAGTGCTACTTATATGCTTCCTTATTTATTTGTTTCTTCACAGGATTCATCACCATGTAACATAATGTACATTTTACTTTTCATCAGTTTACTATCTATCTTCCTCACAAGGATGTGCACTGTGAAGACAGGATATTTTTAAAGATTTTCACTGTTATATATCCTAGAAAAATGCTGCCAAAGCAGAAAGGCTCAATACAAATTTGTTGAACTAATTAATTAAAACCAAAACGGACAGGTGTCTCAAGTATCCAGATGGAGCAATGCAGTATGGCAAATCTAGAGAATCATCAGTAAACCAAACCATACTGAACACACAAAAAGACAATGATAAGTTCTGGGAAATCCACATAGATGAAGTGAAATGAAAAAAAAATAAAAAGGCTAGTTTGCAGATACCCATCACATCCTCTCCCCTCCACCCACCACACACACTGCTTTCAAAGCTACTTAGGAAAAAAACAAAATTTAAACAAAACAGGTATGTTCTGGACAGCACTGTAGACTCAAACGCCTCACTGAGATCCATGGTTCATTACTACGATAAATAGATACGCAATCATCAGTGTGCACTAACCTGTAGTACAAGTAGCATGATGGAAGGAAAACAAATTCATATCCACTTATAACTCTATATTTCTCTATCTCTGTTTCTACCACCATACCTAGCCTATTCTGAATGATATAAGAGAAAGCCAAGAAGACAGCCATATCTCTTAATTCAGATGTATTTGTGCTTTTAAAAAAAATACAGAATACAGTAGATGGGAAAAGCAGCAGAGGTCAGTGTATCTGTATCATAGATACTTCAATTCCATTTATTTTTTGATAACCATTCAAAGCATATTTTGAAATCAACCAAAATTTCTATTGTATCTGTTATATATTGTTGCATAACAAACTCTCCAAAATTTACAATTTAGAGCCACAAAAAATGTATTATCTTAAAGTGTCTATGGTCTGGGAATTCAAGAGTAGATAAATTGTCCTCTGTCTCTGGGCTGTGATCAAGGGCTGAGGTCATCTCAAGATTTGACTTGGGGAAGATCTACCTCTATGATAATTCATGTGGCTGTTTGTAGGCCTCAGGCCCTTGCTGACTGTTGGCAAGAATCATCTGTTCCTTCCCTCATGGGCCCCTCAGTAGGGCAGCTTGCAACACGGCAGCTGCCTTTCCTTCAGAGCAAGCAAAAAAGACAATGAGAGGTAAGACAAAAGTCACTCTCTGTAAACTAATCTCAGATGTGACATTTTGTTGTATTTTATTTATTAGATATCAATGGTTAGGTCTAGTCCGCACTTAAGAGGAGATTAATCAAAGGGATAAAGACCAGCAAGTAGATATCACTGGGGGCTATTTCAGAGTCTGCCTACCATACCATTACCCTCTGACCCACTTTTGGCCAACTGGTGCTTAACTGGTTTTAAGCAGGTGCCTTAAAGTATAATACATTATTTATCATCTGTTTTTTTTAAACTAAGTCCAATATTCAAAACTTAAAAGAAAATGTTCTCTCTTGATCTTAAGAAATTTAAAGGATAATGTAAGCTGCATATATCCTGAACATCCCTGATCTATAAGAATTTGCATGGTAGATGGTATTCTTTAGAGACCAATAGCTGCCTGTAATTGCTTATTTTCTTCCTCAAATCAAGTTCTCTAACTCAGAAAAGTCAAAGCACTTGTCTTGGATCCATTGTTATGACCCATGTGAACATTACTTTTGTTAAGCTCTGTTTCTCCATCATAATGTATGAAGTCCCTCCGTGTAAACTGTAATTATTTTGGGAAAACTGAGAAAATTATAAAACCTATACACAGGGACACAGGACGGACAGTGCAGAGAGACTGCTTTATGGCAATTAGAACACTTAGATGTATGGTAATTTTTTAAAAATTGAAAGGATGAATACACAGATACCTAGAGCAACTCTACTGATAAATTTAAAATAAAAATCCATGCCTAATGCAATTGAGAGGTATTTTAACTTCTTGTACTACTCCTTGGGCACCACTCATTGTTCTCAGGACCCCAGATAATATTATCTCTAGCTAAGTTATCCCTTCTGAGCACTTGTCCTCATATCCAACTTCCTATTAAAATCATTACATGGAAAATTCACAGATGTTTCAAAGTCTAAGCATAAAAAAAATTTAAATCCTTTAAAAGTTTTAAAATTATAAGAAGACACAAGTCCTTAACCCTGACCATGGCCTAGAAGGCTCTCCCAATCTCTTCATGCACATTTTGTTCCACTACTCTCCCTATTTCTTTCTATGATACAGATATTCTGATCTTCACTTCCTTCCCCCATAGTCACTTAGGTATTCTCACAAGAGAAATTGTAATTTTTGTGAGAAGAGAGAAAATAACTTCTACTGTACACATCCACATGACAGATGGGACTGCCTCATGCTAATGAAACTCAGCCATAGAGTATATACTTCAAAATTAAAAGGTTACAAATACATGCATACACATGTATACATACATACACACACACACACACACACACACAGAGGATACAAGGAATCCTCTTTACCTGGTTAAGATTTTTATCAACCTCATGCACATATACATACATATACACATACACATTGGGGGGGGGGATATTAATAATGCAAGCTCAATCAGAGAAAGAAGCATTCTTGTATCCTAAACATATAAACCTGTATTTGAACTGAATAGAAAAGTATTTTTCATTTTTTGGAGGTAAGTATAGCAAATCTTCTTGGTAATTATAAGATATATTACAATTGTTCTATTATGAAAGTTTTATCTGCTAATTGGCATTGGATATTTCATAAGCCAGCTGTCACCTAATTACAAAACCTGAAAATATCTTAGGAGGTTTTAGTCGAAATTGAAAACTCCACGTAAGAATAAGTTAAATTATTATTTTTTAAATCCTAAAGTCTGCAGTTTCGTTTCTTACTTAGTTTCATATACAACAGGGTCTAAATAAAAAGAAAATATGGTGTAAGTGACAAATGAAAATGGGAGAAAAATCAAATCTTTGGGGGGAAAGAAAGAACCCTGAAGATTTGAATGAGTTAACAATGCTCTTAATGTTACTTTCCCACATAATGCTCACTAGTTTCATGTAACCATGTGTAACTCTTGAAGCTGGCAAAGGAAACAAAATGCTCTAGTTTACCTGAATAGAAAATGAAGCACCTATATTTGTTTCTAAATCAGGTATCTCTCAAATAATTTAAGGATATGTCATTAAATTATCAGAGCTTTGTAATTTAATAAAAGTAGATACAGATTTTCCTCCATAATAAAACACAGAAATATTAATAGTAAGTTACACAAAAACAACATGCACATTGTGCCAAAAGTTAGCTGTGTGCAGTGTTTACAAATGCAAGCCATCATATATAAAAAAGCCATTATACGCCTAAAAATTTAACCTTATAATACTAAGAACTTTAATTTAATATCAGAAAATTTCAATATCCATAAAGCTATCAGAGAGCAAAACATTATTTTAGGGGATCGCTGGGTGGCTCAGTGGTTTAGCGCTGCCTTCAGCCCAGGGTGTGATCCTGGAGTCCTGGTATCGAACCCACATCAGGTTCCCTGCATGGAGCCTGCTTCTCCCTCTGCCTGTGTCTCTGCCTCTCTCTCCCTCTGTGTCTCTCATGAATAAATAAATAAAATCTTTAAAAAAATTATTTTTAGTGTTGATACACTAAGTGGAATGGCATTGATTTGTTATAACAGAATTAAAAAAAAAAACTACAGCCTAATATAGATAAATAGCTCTCAAGTATGAACCCAATATTAGCCATATTTTTGTGTCTAGATTTGGCTAAAAATTTAAGGGAATGGAAGGTGGTTCTTTACAGCACCATGGAGCAAATAACTTAACCACCTCTGCTTCTATGCTTCTTTTATCTACTCATACCCTTGCGAATCTCACCCCAGTACTTCTCTGTAGACCTTCTTTATCCTCAACTGTCATTTTACAGAATCACCCATGTTTTTCTCTCTCTCAAGCTCACCAGGTTTTTTGTTACATACCAAATTCTGTTCTTTTCATATACAGAACATTTTAGTCTTCTCTTTGTTTCACTGCTCTTTTGAAAGCTATGCCCTATGAGCTTCAGATTTTATAGTCAAACACAATTACCAAGGTATTTTCAAAATCAAATGCCATTTATACTCAAGATAAAGTGTGTGACGAGCACAGGGTGATGTAAGGAATTGTACTGCTACATTGTATACCTGAAACTAATATAATACTGTACATTAACTAGAATTAAAATTAAAACTCAAAAAGAAGTGATCATTTCCAACAAAATTATATAACAAATCTCCCTATATTTGTATATTTTTATAATACATTTTATATTCTAGCACATTTTTAGATTTAAAGAGAGAGAATTCCACATATGCACCTCCTACCTCCATATATTTTTCTCTATTTTCAGCATCTTGCATTAGTGTGGTGTACTTGTTACAACTAAAGAATATTCAAACTTTATTATTAAGTGCAATACGTTGTTTATACAGTTTAATCCCTTTGTGTTGTATAGTTCTATGAGTTTTGACAAATGTGTATTGCCATGTAACCACCAGTGCAGTTTCATGCAGAATGGTTTCACCACCCTAAAAATCCCTGTGCTTCACCTATCCATCCCTTCTGAAGAGGAGTAAAATATACCACCCAAAACTATGCCTCTTTGGCATACTGATTATCTTCAGCTGGTTATTTTTAAGAAATAGTAGATACAGGAGAAGCTCTGAAAACGGAGTAGAAATTACCCTTTTGTAAGAGACATTTACAAGGGAAATCTCCATTTGTAAGGGTGCCTACCTGTCTGTATCAGAAGAGAATGATTGTAAATCTCTAGAAACTCTTATCAATGGAGAAGACAGACTCAGATCTGCGTAACACCCTGACCCTTGTTCACCCTGCTTTTTCTAGCAACCTCCCACAACTGGCTGGAGATGGTATGTAAGGTAATGGCTTAGGCCTCTTAGGGAGTTACTTGGTTTCCCTGGGTATCTCCCATGTATACAGGAGGTATACGTGCTGTTAAACTTCTGCCTTTTTTTTTCCTGTTAATCTGTCTTATTATTGGGGGAGGAGGGGAGGTCTCAACAAGAACCTAGAGAGGGAGAGGGAATATTATTTTTCCTCCTCTACATTTCTTTCCAGAGAACATCTGGCAATCACTCATCTTTTTACTGTCTCTGTGGTTTTGCCTTTTCCATAATGTTATATGGTTGGACTCATACATTACGTAGCTTTATCAGACTGACTTCTTTCACTTAGCAATATGTGTTTAACATTCCCCCGTGTCTTTTCATGGCTTGATAGCTCTCTCCTTTTTACTGATGGATGATATCTCATTATGAATATACCATAGTTTACCCTTTTGGCTATTTAAAGACATCTTGTTTCCAGTTGTAGCTACAGATTAGGCGGTTATAAACATTCATGCGCAGAGCACTGTGTGGAATACAAGTTTTCATCTCAATTGAGTAAATATCTTAGGAGGCCTGTTAATGTGGTAGCAAAGTGTAGTTAGTGTGTGGGAGAGGGAGCATTCTCTACTTCTGGGCTTAAGTTTTAGTCTTATAGTGGACCTGGGTTATGACTTCACAAGAACTTCTCAGCATTTTTCCTCCCTTGGTTGAGGCAGGAAGTCTAGAAGGGGATGGAATTAGGTCATTTCCTCTCCTGCAAGTCAGACTTTAGTGCAGTCTTTTCTTTTGTCTGGTAGACATTCATTGTAGCAGTTTCTAGAGGCTTTTTTCACAATACATTTCCTCTAGGTATATGTCAAAATGGTACCTTTTTCCTTCCTCTTGGCCAAGCACAAGAGACTTTTCTCTGGTCTCCATGAGAACCTGGTGGGGTTCCTGGAGGTAAAGCCCACAAAATGGGGGGTAGGGGCCCCCAGCAGTTTTTAACTCACAATCTGGATCGACATTCAGCTTCCAACAGTTACTGAAGTTCTTCTGTAAGTATTCTTTACTGGCTCCAGCAACTTGTGCTTCAGCTAAACTGATCTATATTCTCTGTATTCACCTTCTCTCCAGGTTCCAGGGTAGTGGTTTATACTGTGACCCCAATTCTCTCACGGATCTAAGAAATGTTGTTGATTTTCAGTTTGTTCAGCTTTTTTCCTGTTGTGAAGGTTGAAGTAATAACTTACAAGTTCTTTACATGTTCGAGTGGGATTCGGAAATCTTTCAGATGTAGTTTTAATAACAATTTTTTTCCTTCTCTCTGCTCAGAAAAGCGAGCATGTGGTGATGGGATATACAGATCAATACTGTCTGCAAAATTCATGTTTGGAATATAGGTCTAGTATACTATTAGAAACTTTAGGAAAAAAAAATTTAAACTAGTGACTAATATGTCTTAACATTCCTCTCACCTTAACACCAAACTTCTGACAGGCTACTTTCAGACTCTAGTCCCCTGATCTTTCTTTTTTTTGTTGTTGTTAAGGGGGTTTGTTTTAGTTCATTACAAAATTTTCCTCTTCCTTTAGATCCGTAAATCATTTAAAAAAAAACCTGTTGCTAGTTATATAACCCAGAAATGTCTTTCTTAAGGAGCTGGGAGTGTCCTTTTGAAATGTAATCTCCAAGGGAGATAGTATCCAGACTCCCAGAGATGTGGGAGGGTAGGAGCCATCCTTCAGTAGTGCTTTGTTCCAAGTTGTAAACTACCTTCTTTCACAAAAAGAAATTTGACTTTTCCTTTGTATAAATCCAATCAGCAAACCAAAATGGCCTCTGTTTTCTCTCTCACTTCACTGCTTAAAAGTCTTCCCACCCTTTGTTTCAGCTGACTCAAGGTCAACTGAAGTCTGGTCTCTCTTTGCTAATGCAATTTTGCATGAATGCATAAGAGTGTGTGTGTGTGTGTGTGTGTGTGTGTGTATGTGTGTGTCCCCCCGCATATGCAAGAGAATGACAGGGATGAGGAGATGGAGAAAGAGAGGATGAACAATTGACCATAAAACTTGAGAACATAATATAATTTCCATGATCCTCAGTTCATATTAAAGGGAGTTAGCAGGACTGTAAACAGATCATATACTATAGATAAAAGCACAGTGAAACTCTACATATCTTTACAGACTCAATTTTTCTGCAAGAATGATTCAACATCTAAAAATCTAAATGAATATTAATCTATCATGAATAAATCATGAAATCACCCCATTTGTTTCATTGTCTAACATAAAAGGCTTAGGTCTTTACTAAATTCGAGACTGCCTCAATTTCCTTTATTAATTATATTGAACCATAAGAAATTTCCTTTTATGTAAGAAAAAAAAATGTTTAATATTGTTGATTTCATTTGGGTCAATCTAAATATAATTAAAATAGCAATCTTTCTTAAAGAGTACTTTTGATAAGCTCTTTATGATCTAATATTTTATATAAAATATAATACTTATCAATTCATTATTAATTGGGTTCCAATTATATTAGTGTCACAGTTTTGTAAAAGATAATCACCTTAAAAATAATTTCTACTTTTAATCCTCCCCCAAACTATCCTCGTAAGTGAAGAGAGGAAATCATACCAATTAGCGTCTAATATTCCAGAAGTAAACAAAACAGGTGCATGTTCTGCTGAACACAGCACATAAATATGCATTTATGCATTTCAATCACTTGTATCTTACCTACTTTTGCAATTGTAAATTAGGGTCTTTTAAAATTAGAGTACACAACAGATGTGAAGAGTTAAAGTAATGTTTCCTTTAAAATAAACTCCTGTGCCAAGTGATCTCACACTACCCCAGTTTATTCATTCACTATACCAGTATATTTACTGCATTAAAATATGTTGGATTAAATGGCCACTTCAGCCACAGTCGTCATTATCATGAGTCTGACTTTTTTTTTTTTTTCATGAATCTGACTTTAAACAGACATCACAGTAGTGTACTCAGCCTATCTAAAAGAAGAAAGAATAATGGAAGCTGCAAGCCCAGTAAGAAATCACACTGTGTAAAACGACAAGATTCAGTATAAGATGGGTATGTCATTATGTTTGTAAATTATACACAGACACACACACACACACAATTATGTATATTCAATGATTTTTGATCAATTGGTGACAATAGATTTAACAAATCATTCAAACTTATACATACATATATGTGAAATATATATACACATATTATTTTGTTTGTGCAACAATATACATTTCCCAATTCAAAATAATCTGATTATAAAATTACACTAAGAACAAACTCAATAAAATCTCCCCACTTTAAAAATGTTTCAAGTCCAAGACACCTGGGTGGCTCAGTGGTTGAGCATCCGCCTTTGGCTCACATTGTGATCCTGGGGTCCTGGGATTGAGTTCCGCACTGGGCCTCCCACAGGGAGCCTGCTTCTCCCTCTGCCTATGTCTCTGCCTCCCTTTCTGTGTCTCTCATGAATAAATAATAAAATCTTAAAAAAAATAAATTAAATAAATAAAATTTTAAAAATAAAAAATTTTCAAGTCCATTGATTATGCAAATATATGAGGTATCCAAAATATTTTGACTTGGGATGGTAGTCTTTTTGTGATTATTAGCATAATGAAATCAATTTTATTGGAAAAGAATTAAAACATGTTACAACAGCCATAGTAATTTGATCCTTTTATATTTTCATAGATCTACATTTCTACTACATTAAGGTACTGAGGCTAAAAATGTCCTATGTATGCAACTGGGAAGATAATGTAAGTTCCTAGTACTAGTCATATAAGTATAACCATCCCGGATTATTTTCCAAACCATGAAATCTGTCTCAGGTCAATGGAGGTGTGAGGGAGACCACAGAAAGCATCTTACAGAACTATCACTGCAGATATACTTATTTCCATCTGAAAATATTTCTGTGAGTCCTTCAGATCAAGATCTAGTATAATCTTTCTGAGTGGGCTGAATTCAGAGTACGTACAGAAAACAACTACATAAATTGGAACAAGAACATTTTTACCGAGTGGCTCTATTTTTCCATAGTCACATGCGGCCTGGTCTCAGGCTCTCTCTTAGGTCATGTGTGGGTCATTAGTTGGCCCTGGAGGATGACTGTCTGAAAAGTCCAGCTTTCAGACTCTGTGATACACTTCCTGGCTAAACTCTTTCAACCTCCTCGGCCCTTGTCTGTCCCCACCCAATTACACAATCTGCAACCTCTTACTGGTGCAGTTACTCTGTTCCAAGATACCACCTCATCTGGGTCTCCCATCAAGATAACCAATACCCAGCTCCTGTTCTGGGTACATACATTACCTACCAGACAATCATGCTTTCTCGACATAATAAATGCAGGTGGTACAAAATTCTCTAATGTCTGTCTTTACTCCAGCCACCATAGGAAGATAGGATGTTTCAGTTTGCCACTACCCTCAAAATTTTCCAGAATTTTTTTTTTTTTTTTTTTTACATAAGACATCCAATTTCAGAGAACAGATGGTGACTTCAAAAAAAAATCACTCACTGATTCTTCTCTCTCTCTGTCACACCAAAGTGCTTATACAACCTTCTACTGCTCATTCAGCAAAGATCTAGCCAGGCAGGAAGACACTAGTTTTCTCTTTGTGAAGGTACCTTCTTTTCCTAGCCAACTTTATTCAAAGTAGGGGAGAAATAGCTCCTGGAGAGAAAAGAAGGGTTATACAGTCATGCCCACTGGGTCAACACATCACAGATTCTAGACTTGTCTTTTTCTATTTTCTTTTAGGTAGACTAGACATGGATAATCAGAAAAACAGTATCAGGAACTTTTGTGGTCCATCGTTCCTGAATAGGTCTAGCACTTCTCTTAAGAAAATGGAGAGATTTATCTTCTTAAGAAAATGGAGAGATTTATCATTCCAAGATAACAAAGACAAAATTTAAAACCACCAACTTGTTGCATAGATTTTTGTTGTTAACATTTTGGTTGCTTAGTTTTGCTTTTTCTCTCCAAATATTCAGAATGTGTGAATTTTGAATATATTCTTAGGTTAATTTTTAATATAACCAAAATGTGTTAAAAACACTTGATTGATAAAGATTATTTTGTAATTTCTAAAATGTACTTGGCAGAGAAACGTTTTTGGAACTTGAGACAGTAAATCTTTTAAGTTAATTATTCCAAATCTGAAAGATTAAGCATTTATCTTTTAAATGTTGTTCTAATTGATAATGCCAAGACTCTGCCAAAGGGAACCCATTAAGTAGATCACTTTTTTTTTTTATTTGAATGGAATTTCTGGTAAATGTAGTTCATAACTATTAGGCCATAAGGCATATCTCACACATTAGCATTTAAATTTACCTTCTTAAGACAGATATCATATGATTTTACTCATATGTGGAAATGAAAAAGAAAAACAAATGAATAAAGAAAAAGCAGAATTAAGCTTGTAAATACAGAACAAACGGATGGATCTCAGAGGGGAGAAGGGTAGGGTGATGGGCAAAATGGGCGAAGAGGAGTAGGAAATACATACAATAGGAAGTGGAGTTATGGGTGAATAAGTCACAGAGATGAAAGGTACAGCATAAGAAATAGAGTCAATGACACTGTAACAGTGTTAGCTGGTGACAGGTGGGTAGTTACACTTGTGGGGAGTATAGATAGCATCATGTATAAACTTGTCAAATCACTATGTTGTACACCTAAAACTAATGTGACATTATTTGTCAACTCTACTCAATAAATAAATAAACAAACAAACCTGGGGTGCCTGGTGGCACAGTCAGTTAAACAACCAACTCTTGGTTTCACTCAGGTCATGATCCCAGGATGGTGAGATCAAACCCAGAGTTGGGCTCCACACTCAACAAGTAATCTCAAGACTCTCTCTCCCTCTCCCAATACACCACCCCCCATCCTCTGTCTCTCAAATAAATAAATAAAAATATCAATAAAATAAAGCTTTTTTAAAAAGATTTTATTTATTTGAGAGAAAGAGAGAGAGGTGACTGCACACAAATCGGGGAGGGAGGAGAAGGAGAGGGAGAAGCACACTCCTTGCTCAGCAGAGAGCCCGACAGGAGGCTTGATCCCATGAGCCAAGATCATGATCTGAGCAGAAGGCAGATGCCTAATGACTGAGCCACCCAGGTACCACATAAACAAAACTTAAAAGTCATGTTTTTTTTTCTTTTAATGAAGTAAAAAAAAAATTAAGTCATAGTAGAATGTTATGCTTATCATTTTTCCCCACGGAGTTATTTTTAAAGAAAATATATAGTGGAATACTTTGTGTTTTTTAAAAATCATTTGGAAGAGGCTTACATTATTTCTATGACCTAGAAATTCTACGTTCAGGCTACTATAACAAAAGATTGGGTGGCTTAAAAGCAATACTTATTTCTCACAGTTCTGAAGGTGGGAAGTCCAAGACCAAGAAACCAACAAATTCGGTGTCAGGTGAGAACCTGCTTCCTGGTTCATAGCCAACCATCTTTTACACTGTGACCTCATATATTGCAAAGAGTGAGGGATTTCTCTGGGGTCTCTTTCGTTAAGAGAACTAAACCCATTCTTAAGGATTTCATCACCTTCATGACCTAAGCACCTATTAAGGGCTCTATCACCTTGATAGGTAGGATTTCAGCATGAAATGTGTGGGGACACAATTTGGTCTAGAATTATATTGTTGTTTCACCCCTCTGGTTTACTCTAAGTTTCTTAGTTTCCCTTAGAAAAAATAAATCAACATGAGATATTTGACATGCATATATTCATCAAGGTTTGTGATTTGTGTGAATTAGTATATAATATATATGCAATTGGAGATGTTTGTGTGTATGTGAAAAAATCATTTGCAAAGGGATTATTATGTGTATACTGGCTAGAAATTATTGAATATTATGCATTATTTCACCTGTTGATACTGACTGCCACTGAAGTTTATGACTCCAATGCACAAATCATAGTTTGAAAAGTGTCTTGTTTACAGACCTCTTCAAGATCACATTATGTATGATAAAAAGTTCCCACCTACCAATGCAATCAAAACAAAGTAGAAAGTTCCAAATTTAGAGTACTTTATCCTAATAAGAATAGACTTTAAATATGTTTAGTTCCCCACAGCCAATTTAAGAAACAAATTTTGAAACAACAAAATACTTTCTAAAAAAGAAAAAAAGGTTGAATTGAAATGCAAATTTCATAAAAATCATATCTGCAACACAGCAAATTTCGTTAGTATTGTATTAGTAGAAAATGTTTATCATACATTATTAATCAATATTCATTTATGAACAATTTTCAGGCTGACCATTTGTAATTTGCATTTGAAAATATTCTCACAATGCATACAATTTTCCTTCTAATAAAAAAATGCTAGTTTTAATAATTACTCTGAGTGTTGATTTATATCATGGGGTATATAACATAATAGATAATCTGTAATATACTTAATCATATAAGAGTTGACCAAATTTTACTCAGTAGTTAACACTTTAGCAAAAGTTGACATTTTTAAAGGTATATCACTTTCAAAGCCAAGAATAAAGAAGTGATAACGAAGAAAAACACTAATCTCTAACACAAAAAAAGTAGCATTTCTGGTATTATTATTATAGGGATCCTTGGGTGGCTCAGCGGGTTAGCGCCTGCCTTTGGCCCAGGGTGTGATCCTGGAGTCCTGGGATCGAGTCCCGCATAAGGCTCCCTGCATGGAGCCTGCTTCTCCCTCTGTCTGTGCCTCTGCCCCTCTCTGTGTCTCTCATGAATAAATAAAATCTTTAAAATAAGAAGATGGTAAATGTCAAGTTAAGTTTTTACCACAATATAATTTTTTTAAAACTACCATTATCACACATAGGAAATTTCACATTAATTCTCAAATAGTACCTACTATCAATCCATATTCGAATTGCTCCAATTTTCCTCACAAGTCATTTGTGGCTATTTTCTTTTCAGGACCAAGTGCCTGATTACAGATTGCCTTTTGTTATCCTGTTTCTTTAATCTCCTTTAACTGAGAAGAGTCCCCGGACACTTTTGTCTTTTAAGGAATTGACATTGTTCAAGATCCTAAACCAGTTTTCTTATGGATTGTGCATAACCCCAATTTACCTGATCGTTTTTTTTTTTCATGATTAGAGTCAGTTTAAAACTATTCTTAACAAAACTATATGGGTGGTATTACTTACTTCCTATTGCATCATACTGACAAATACCTAGTATCACTTTGACCCAGTTAAGGTGGTGCCTACCTACTGCAAAATGTTATTTTCTTTAAAAGTTTTTTTTTTTTTTTCTGCAAGTATACATGCACTAGCAACTACACGGCTGTTTGAAATTGAGACTCTACCCTCAATTTGTCTCATTAACAGATATCTGCCCAGAGATATGGCTTTTTTTTTTCATCCTTGGTTCAGAATGGTTTCTTACACTATTTTGTGGTAACATGTGTGGTCCAAGAAAGTTCACAATACCAACCTGTGAATACTCCTAATTGACTCAGATAAATAAATATTAGCTCTTTTCCTCAGAGAACAAAATTCCACTTTAGAGAACTACAGTTTACTATCAGTTTTTTTATAGGTGAATTGATCTGAATCACCCCATTTTGGGACACCTGGGTGGCTCAGCAGTTGGGCATCTGCTTTTGGCTCAGGGCCTGATCCAGGGTCCCGGGATCGAGTCCTGCCATTGGGCTCCCTGCGCAGAGCCTGCTTCTCCCTCTGCCTGTGTCTCTGCATTTCTGTATCTCCCATGAATAAAGAAATAAAATCTGTAAAGAAAATTATTTTTAAAAAATCACCCCCATTTGAGCTTGACTGCATTTCGTAGTTTTCCCTCAGAGATTTTAATTTACAGATATCTACTAATTTTTTTTCTACTAATTTTTTAAAACCTATGCTTCTATTCTTTAATCTGGGGGAAGAGTTCCAAAAGGAAAAAGCAGAAATCACTCTACTTTAAAATCAGAAATGATTTTACAGGGACCTGGCTCCTGTAACTGACAGTCTCACTCCCTACATATTTAGACCCTATGTAGCTGTACCCGCAGGCACTGCTTGCAGTACGTGCTTACTCTTTATGAGCCCTCCTAGATCCTCTCATGGCTCTCTGTCTGATAGCAAAATGTCACTTCTGCTCAGATAGACCCTTTTGCTATCATCCTGTTCCCTACATGGTGCTAGCTTACCTCTATTGTGTACAGTGTTCCCAGAAATGTCCTAAGCACCAAACATCCTCATACCACCACATGCCACTTTAATTATCTTCACCTATATATGATCAACTTACAGTACAATGAGGTTTGTTCTAGATCAATGTCACAATTGAGAATTCAAATCAAGGCTTTCTCTTTATTAAGCATTTTCCTTTCATCTCAAGTGGCTAGTGTCTCATGATGTACATCCAGGCTCTATCAAGACTTGAATAAGCAACTCTCTCTTAAATCAAAGCAGAATTAATATGCTTCCCTGAACATAATGATTTGAGCTGAACTGAACTTTTCCCGACTGGTTGTTGCAAACAAAAGCAAAACCACTAATCTGAGTCTAAATGACTTTTTTTTTTTAAGATTTAACAACAATAAAAAATAAAAGTATATCACAAAAATTCTTTATTAGTTTAGCTAAGCTGCTGGTTATAATTTATTCACAGCTGGGCATTTGACTGCATTGGCTAACTTGAGCAATTATGTTTCCATCACTGTTACAGGAATACCTCCCACTTGCACCTGACTTCTGGAACTCGGAACTCTTAAGCGTGCAAGCAGGAAAGGAATCAGTCTTATGCTTAGAGTCAGAATTCAGATGTCAATCCTAACACTACCACAGAACACCTGATTCTTTTCTCTTGTTCCTGTTTTTTCCCCCTTTACCAGGAAAAAAAAATAATTAAATTCTGGTGAACTGAGGATTATTTTTCTAAATTGTCATTGTTCATCACATACTTGCTGCACTGACTCCCTAATTACTGACAAATAGAAAGGACTAGGGTGCGGGTGTGTGAACATTTGTTAAAGAGGTAAAGTAGACTTTTTCAAGACCATCACAATAGATAGATATAGTGACAGCTGCAACGGGATTTGGCAGTGGCGGAAAGAGATTGGCTCAACCCCACATACGGCCTGGATAAGTAGAAATTTATAGCCATGGAGCAAGGTAGAGGTCATTGGATGGGAACTTACTAAGAGGTAACAAGAGTAAGGGGAGATTTTGGCTAACCCCACCTAATGTGATCAGACGTGGCCTGAGGGAAGGGGGAAGACAAGGAACTTGATTAGATATTAAGGATGATCAGACATTGAGAATGGAGGGTTTTTGCTAAACTGACTTAGCAGGATTCTTGCTAGAACTGGAATTTACAAGAAAGTATAGAGATGAGCTGAGAAGGTTCAGGAATCTGACTAAAAGTGTGACCGAGCAAAGAATTTTTGTCCCCAGTGAAGCCAGGACTGGAAATAGTTGTGATTAGCTGTTTCTACATTTTTGGCAATGGAAACCGCATTAATGAAGCAATCTTGCTTTAAATCCAAGTAAGCAAAGAAAGTGCTGCAAAACAAGACTAGGTAATACATGTTATTTATTTATCTAAATAAAAATCTTTTTAAAAACTTTCCATATCCATAATACAAGAAATATAAATTAATTTCCCTAAAATCAAAATAATAATCAAATGTGTTTTTCTGTGGGAAGAAAGACAGCAAATTTATTTGGTCTGCCATCTGTTTGTCTCATTTTACTGAATATTCTTCCTAGAAAGAAAGTAGATGGCCTGGTCTAATTTCTTTGTAAATATGTTGATAGCTTACTTCCTGATAAAAAGACTAATGACATTTGCTAGAAGACTCCCTATCTGTGAAATACTCTTAGCAAAATGTCTATAGTTTAATACTAATTTTGCTAAGAAGGAAGGGAGGGAGGGAGGGAGGGAAGGAGAGAGAGGGAAAAGAAATAGAAAAAAAGAAAAAAGAAAAAGGAAATCCTAGATTAAATTGAATTTGATGCATGGCTTCCCCCAAAGTGTCTTGTTTGCTGTATGTAGAATATACAATAAAAATTCCTTTTTATGTCTAGAATGTGAAAAAGATTTTTTATCATTTATAAATGTTGAAATTTATTAAATGTTTTTATGGAGATGATTACTTTTTCTGTTAATTTAAATAATGCCATTAAATGTTAAACTAAATTTGCATTTGGTATGTAAATTTCCTTTATTCAGGGTGCGTTGTCCTTTTGACTTATTTTTGAATTTTATTTGTTCATCTTATTTGGTAATATTGAGAATTTTATTTATTAAAGAAATTGACCTTTATTTTTTTAATATTTTTATTTTGTTTTGGCTTCAGAAACATTTGATGCCTTCATAAGATGAGTTAGGAAGAGGTTCTTTGTAAGTTTATTTTGACTAAGAGATTCATTTAAAATTGATGCTATTTATTAAATATTTCAAATAATTTATCACTGAATAGACTTTTCTTTGTAGGAAAGGTTTTATTTATATTTCATATTTCTTTAATACCTACAGGACACAGAGAGTTTTATTCCTTTTTGTTTTTATCATATTTTTAATAAATATGTCCATTAAATTTTTAATTTTAAGTTGTGCATATTATTTTTATATTTTAAAATACTGAAGTAGCAATATTTTTTTCATTCCCAGTATTGACAATTCTTATTCTTCTATTTATTTATTAACAAATCCTTTTTTTTTTTTTAAGATTTTATTTATTCATGAGAGACAGAGAGAGAGAGAGAGAGCCAGAGACACAGGCAGAGGGAGAAGCAGGCTCCATGCTGGGAGGCAGAACAGGGGACTCTATCCTGGGTCTCCAAGATCACACCCTAGGCTGAAGGTGGGGCTAAACCACTGAGCCACCTGGACTGCCCTTCTTTTTTATTTTTAATAAGACCTCCTATCAGCCTAGCAATTTAATTTTCAAAAAACATAAGTTTTGGTTTGCTGAACTTCTCTTTGTACATCTTCTCTTATGATTTCTGATTTTCTCTTTATTTCCTTTCTTTTACTTAGGATTATACTTAATGTCCCTTTTCTCTGTTTTTTTTCCTGCTTATATTTATTTTATTTAATATCCTTTTTCTAGATTATCAAGAAAAGCTCTATTAGTTGTTTTTTTTTCTTTAGCTTTTCTTCTTTTCTAATGTAAAGAATTAGGCTATAAATTACCCTCTGCAATTGTGAGGCTTTAGCTCCCTCACAATTGTTGTCCTATTTCCATTTTCCAGTTTGAAATATTCAAATTTCTTGTTTTATTTCTCATTTAACCTATGGGTTATTCAGAAATACATTGTTTGCTTGCATAATGGATTTTCCACTTACCTATTATTCAATTTTAGCTTAATCCCACTGTTGTTAACATAATTTTTTTTGGATATGACTTTGTATTTTGAAATTTGTGTCAGCTTGCTCTTATTGAGCAGTACATGATCCATTTTGGCAAGTGCTCCAAATGCATTTGAAAATACTTTCCATTGTGGAGGTATTAGAGGATGTGCTTGTTTGTTTTTCATGCTGTTCATATTTGAATATATATAGTCAACGTGGCCTATCATTTACTGAGAGGTTTCTTTAAAGTTTCCAAATATGACTGTGAATTTATTCATTTCTTCTTTATTTCTGTCAATTTTGCCTCATACATTTTAAACCTTGTTATTACATGTATACAAACTTAGTGTTACTGTATAGATGGATGTTTAACTTAACATTTTACTACCATGAGACGTCGTATGAGATGATTTTCTTTTTAAGATCAGCAGTGATTTTTGCCTGAAATTCTTACATGACGTTGACGTTACTAAATTGGCTTTATTATTTCTACTATGTGGATTATCTTTTCCTATTCTTTTATTTTTAACATTTCTGTTTCTAATAGTGAAGGCAGAGCCTGGATGGAATGTGACTTTTTCCCTTTGCATGTGTTCCTTAATTCTCAATCTTCTACATGTATATTTGTCTCGTGGTAAATAATACGGAAACATAACATTTACTTCATAATGTATTTGTAGAAGAAGGCAAAGAAATATTATTGACTGTATAACTATAAGAATTTACGGATATCACAGATCACTGCTCAAACTTAAAATTTCATAATATTGTCAGAAATTTAAGCACCCTTTCAAATAACACAAAGCTTAAGCTACACACTTTGCCATTCAGAGAATTTAAAATAGATAAAATGGTTTTTTAAGTCATGCTTGAGAAGGATTGCAAAGATGAACCGAGAAAAAAACATATGATTGAAGTAATATAAATTTGACAGTTCGATAGAGAAGTAGTGTAATTGAGCAGTTCAGAGAATATAAAAAGCTTTAAGATGGAATGTTTATAATTTAGATAACTTGAATATGAATGAAGTTGACAAGCACAACCTTTTACTAGTATCTCCTTTGATGCTAAGCACAGAACACTTTGCAGAAGCATGTACTAATTGACCTCACTACCTACAATATGATAATGCAATATTTTATTTGAAAAGCTGAAACGAGTCAGAAGGAGTGGTTTACTTTGTGAAAAAGAGTATGAAGAATGTGCCCTTCAACCTTTTTATCAATAAAGTAAAAAGTCTTTTTTGTCATCTCATTATGTCTCCAAATGACTTGACATTTAGCAGCTTAAAACGCAACTGGCACTAAACATTAAGCATTCATCAAAGAAAATTCAGATCAAATATTTATATTTCACACTCTAAAGAAAAAATTGTTAATAGCACTAAACCAGTGATCTCAATTACCAAAGGAAATACCGGATTGTTGGATATGGAATGTTGACAGGTCTACCTTTACAATCTTGTCCAGAATCCTTTCCCTCATCTGCTCTGTGCCCAGATGAGTTTTTGTTCTCCACGATGGAATTCTGACTGCATCTGACTCTTTGTTACTCAACTTCTCACACATGTGGGAAAAGAGACACAAACGTACACCAGAGAAATACTGCTCTGTTCCAAATACAGTTTTAAAAATATTTTTGTGGAAAAAAAAATATTTTTGTGTTCTTGGTTTTATGATAAACTGATTAAAATTTTGAACTTGTGAGCCTACTAGACCTGAATGAAAATCTTAGCTCAGCCATATAGAAGTTGAGTGAAATTGGAGATCTTATTAAAAATCAATGATTTTCTGTTTTCCCATGGGTAAATGGGAAAGATAATAGCTAATTTATGAATTGCTATACTGTGATGGTTACTTTTAAGTGTCAATTTGGTTATGTTATAGTCCAATAAATATTATCAAACAATAATCTAGGGGTTGCGGTGGAGGTATTTTGCAGATGTGGTTAACATTTACAATCAGGTGACTTTAAATAAAGTAGACTATCCTTAATGATGTTGGTGGACCTCATCTAATCAGTCAAAAAGATTTAAAAGCAAAAACTGAGCTTTCCCAGTGAAGAAGAAATTCTGCCAAAGGCTGTAACAGAAATTCCTGCATGAGTTTCCACCCTGCCATCCTCTCTGCAGGTTTTGTATTCGCCAGACTTCACAACTGGGTAAGACCTTTAAATAAATTTCACAATATATTATATTTTCCTAGTGGATAGGATATATTCCTCCATTTATATGGCTTTGCTCTTGGGATCCCTGGGTGGTACAGCTGTTTGGCACCTGCCTTTGGCCCAGGGCGCGATCCTGGAGACCCGGGATCGAATCCCACATTGGGCTCCCGGTGCATGGAGCCTGCTTCTCCTTCTGCCTATGTCTCTGCCTCTCTCTCTCTCTCTGTGACTATCATAAATTAATTAATTAATTAATTAAAAAATATATATGGCTTTGCTCTTGACAGTATTTTATATTTTGTTTTAAAGAGCTATTAATAATTTGTATGAAGTCTATTCTTAAATATTTGTTACTTTGAGTAATTTTAATAGTTGTTCATATATTGGTTTCTTGCTTCTGGTCAGTTTATTTTCATATTTTGGACCTTCATCTACCAAGCTTATAAAATCTTTTATTGAATCCTGTATTTATTTAGCTATTCTAGATAAAAATAACAAATTTTGGTTAGAATGAAAGTTTTACTTCATTTCTAATATTTACATTTTTGTTCATTTTTCTTATTGTGCTGTCTAGTACCCCCAGTACAATAATAAAAGTGACTGTGAGACTACTGTCTAGTTTCTGATCACAAGAAGAAAACTTTCAACATCTCATTTCATCATCTACTATGATTTTGAATATAGTTTGTTATATAAAATATAATATCTTAACGTAATTTTCTTCTATTTTTAATTTGCTGAGAAATTTTAACAAAAATTGAGTTTGCATTTTAACTATCCTTGTTGTATCTTTATTGCCGTAATTGTGTATATTTCCTCATTCTGCTAATCTGGTGAGTTATGCTGATTGGTATCTAAGTGTGAAAACAAAATCACATTCCTAGAACAAAACCAACCTTGATGCAACGGTAATCCTTTTCAATTAGTCTTTAATTTGGTTTGTTAATATTTAAAATTTTTAATTCTATGTTCATCAGTTAGCCCGGGTTTCTTTTTAATATGTTTGTCTTTTCATTGTTAAAATTAGGCTGGTCTCATAGAGTTTTACCCTAAAAAAAGTATATGAAAAGGTTTATGTAGGATTGGCCTTCATTTTTTTCCTTATATGCTTAGTAGAATTCATTAATGACATTTCCTAGGCCTAAATCTTACTTAGTGGGATTGAAAATATATATATTATATATTTAATCCCTTTATTGTTTATAGAACTATCTAGATTTTTTAGTCTTTATATTTAAGATTATATAATTGCAATTTACTCAAACTTATCTATTTAATCCATAAATTTATTTACATCCTTTTAAAATGACATTTAATAATGTTCCTTTTCCATTTCTGGTATTAGTTGTTCTCTTACTTCCTTGACGCAATAATTCACCAGAGATTTATCAGTTTTACTAGAATTTCCCCAAAAAACTCTTATAATTTGACTTTTATTATATTTTCTTCATGAATTTCTATTTCTTCTCTTACCTCTTCCTCCTTTATTTGCATTGAATTTGCTTCTCTTCTATATTCTCTAGATACAGTCTGTCCCATATGAGTACTTTCTCCCTTCCTCTTTCTTTCTCTCTTTTCATGGTCATTTTCTCCTCCGTTGTAGGAAATAGGCCATTAAATCCATCCATTGAGTTTTTAAGTTTGGTTATTATATATTTCAGCTGTGAAGTTCTTGGTTTCTGCCACCAGTTTTTAAAAATATATTTCTAAAATACTATAGTTATTTTATATATGAGTCTTTTGACTCATTATCTAGAACTACTATAAATCTATTTTTATATTCTGTAACTTGCTTTTGTTCATGTTGTTCCTTTCCCCTTCTGGGTGGTTATTTTTTTAACAGAGCACCAAATGTCTGTGAAAATTGAAGCAGTAACTTGAGGTACAATACATCATATTAATCTGTGAGGCATTTTGTCTTTGCTTTCACCATGTACTGGGGGGCACATTCAGCCTGCAATCACTTAACCCAATTTCAGGAATTGAGATTTGAGCAAATGGGTTCACCAGGGTTCCCTCTTATGTTCTCAACACCAATTTCTAGTGCCTTAGCCAAACAACCAAGTTAAAACTTTAACTCAGCTTCTTAATCTACTTACTTTCCTGAAAAATCATGACTTCAAAACAGGTCAAAGGGGCATGAATTGCTAGTCTCATCTCGCTGGACTTCCATCCTGTCCAGATCTGGCCTTTATTTATTTCTCCACTCTCTTATTAGGTATCTGGTATCTTCAAGCTTATGTGTCATACACTTTTTTTAGTCAATGGTTGACTCTCATTGGTCTACCAGTATCCAAAGACCATATACTCCCTTTGACTCCCTGAAGAGATCTTTAATTACCTGAGAACATGACTTTTGGATAAAAATGGGTGCATAATTTGGTATTCCATTTAACTATGAATCAGTCTTTGAAACATGTTCTTCACATGGCTATCAGACCATTTAGTTTCTCCCCTGATTATCTACCTATGGCAATGCCTTTTCCTCTGTCTTTGATAGATACTATTTCCTTAACATTTCAATTCCCCAGACCTCTGCCTCTTAACTTCTCTTTTTTTTTTTTACCTTTACTGACCACTTACTTGATGAGCTCATTCATATGCCTTTATGTGCTATTTTTATGTATATTTTTGCACATTTCAAATTTATACCTTCAGTCAGAACTCCCTTCTGATTGTTCTGCTCAGAATTACCTACTAGGTATTTCCAAATTTATTCAATTTCCTGACAGAAACTCAACATGCCCTAACTAAACTATTGCTCTTCTCCATATTTCAATCTGCTTTTTCAACAACTCTTCCCTTCTCAGCTATAACAAAACCCTACCAACATGCTCAAATCCAATCTTCTCTTACAGCTACACATACTGTTTCAGTACATTCTTCTGCCTCTGTTTTAGAAAAATAAAACGTCCAGTCCTTTTCTCACCATTTCTACCACTATTTGTCTGTTGTAAACCACCATCATTCTTAATCTGGATTAATGAATTAGAAGGTTTCAATGCTCAGAGCAACAGTGTAATCCTGTCAAAACATAAATCAGATCACATAACTTCTTAAAATACTCCAAAGAACTTCCTCTGGCACTTTAGGGTCAATGTGAAAGTCTTTTCAATCATTTAACTCCCTGATATATTTCACATGCTACTTTTCTTCTTTTTCCAAAGTCCAAAGTTCCCTTTAGTGCATCAAATATTTAAATAATTGCTCACTGAAAAACAATAATAAATGAATGAAATTCATAAAGATTAGATAAAATGATGCCTACTAAACATGATAAAATTCCTAGCATGCAATGGATAATCAATTGTTTTAGTCTTGTTACCTATTTTTTTTAAAGATTTTTTAAAAGTTTTTATTTATTTGAAATAGTGAGCAATAGAAAGCATGAGCTGGGGAGGGAAAGGCAGAGGGAGGAGACACAGACTCCCCATATAGCAGGAAGCCCAACTCAGGGCTTTATCCCAGGACCCTGAGATCATGACCTGAGCCCAAGGCAGACACTTAACCGACTGAGCCACCTAGGTACCCCTTTTTAAGATTTTTAAGTAAACTCTACACTCAATGTGGGGCTCAAACTCACAACCCTAAGATCAAGAGTCACATGCTCCAATGACTGAGCCAGCCAGGCGCTCCTGTTATTAACCTATTTTTAATTATATTTTTAATAGCATATTTAGGCCATGTAAGTACACTCTATTTTAAGAATATATGTCTCCATATCCTTGAATCTGCCTTACCAAGTGCCTTATCTTGAGTGACTCTACACAATATTGGTTAACTTTCTAAAACTGTAAGATTTTTATAGTCTTTTTTACCTTAGTTTCCAGCAAAGAAAATACTTCCTTGTGATTTATAAAATAACCGCTTAAAATTGTTAAGATTCTTCAGTGAGTCTATTCTGTCCTATTTCAACATCCCTATTAAAAACTAGTAGAGAGACTGTTATTGTAGAATTTGTGATTTCTATTTAACCACCATTTTGTATCCATCTGTAAATATTAAAAGACAGTTATTCATTGATTTGTCCTTATACAAAGTCCATTACCTGATCATGTTTTGACCCTTAAAGAGGTTTTCTCCAAAGATGAACACGAGATGCCCATTACAATTATCTCAGCAATATAACAAATTACTACCTCTGTGAACTTTCAGTCATTGACAATGAATGGCCTTCCAGGTTTTACTGCCCTTACAAGATTTTACAAGATTATCTTGGACACGTGTGTCGAAAGAAATGACTAAAGAGATTTCAGGTTATATTTTATCAAATGTTAGATTATTGTGTCATTGGTAATATAAAAACAGATAAAGTACTTTTTTTAAGGTTTATTTATTTATTTTAGAAAGAGAGAGTGTGTGTGAAACAGAGAGTCAGAGGGAGTGAAAGTCCCAAATGGACTATGCACAAGACAGAGATCCTGAGATCAGCACCCTGATATCGGGACCTGAGCCAAAACCAAGAGAATCTATTTCTCTTGTAACTTTGGAAACTTTCAGAGCTTTTCCCAGTTCTGAGCCTTTTAACAAGACAACATTGAGTTATTCTGTATTTTCCCTAATCTCTCTTAGAATATATAGACATGGATGCTACTATTTGTACTGCTTCCAGTTTTTTGACACAAAAGTAATCGTATTCTTGAAGATAAGGTGAAAATTGAACCTGACTATATTTCTACTTTTCTTCAAATTGGCATATTCCACAGGAGGGGGTATGAAAGAATCGTAGCCTACCATTTTTTATGTGTTTAATATTTCTTCGCCCATTCATTTAACCAACCTTTTTAAGGAGCCACTAGATCCTGTAGACTCCAGGGTAAATCACATTGTTCTTGTCTTTAATGCCCCCTGCAGTCTAATGGAGCAACTGCCACTGCTATTCTATGACTGCTTCTTCCACGAGTTATTCCAGACACAGTTCTAAATTCCTCACATATATAATTGAATGTTTTATTTCATGACATTTATTTGTAACAACAATTATGCTAGTTACGGAGACTGTCCTATAACAGGTGAAATACAATAAAGTATAGTAAGTGCTACTCTCAATTGCTGTTTTTCTATTGTTTCCAACATAAAGGAATCACAATGCATTGATAAAATGGATAATCCTACATAAAAATGCCCTATTGCATATATTTTAGGAATCATTTGGTAAAGGAGAAAAGTGAAAAACAAAATATTAGTGTTTTAAAATAATTTATTTCCTACACTAAAGAAAGATGCAAAAAAGCAACTTAGTTCCAAGGGAAATAATACAAGAGCAGCAGAAATTATTTTTGTTTTTTTTCTATTTATTTATCTCCAGTAAAGTTAAACAGCAACCCATCCCTCTACTCACCTCACCTAACACTTATTTTATCTATTGATTTCTATAAATCTTTTGTGATAGTTATTATTATTTCAAAAAGTGACAAACGAAAATAAAGTTTTGAGAGGTTGTGTGTCTCATCTAATGTTATTTAGTAAGTAACTGAATAAGAACATATATTTAGAAAGTCTAGCTCAAGATCCTGTGTGCTTAACATTAGACTATCTTAGACTCAAATCATCAGATTCATCAATTTTACCTACATGTAGACTTTGGTTAGAAAATTCAGAGAAACAGGTTTTTCTGAATGATCAGAACAGGTAAACAATACCTGAGACTATTAGACACATGTAATCACATCAACAGTGAAAAAACTACTGTGCTATATGGTACCTACAAGATCCCAAAAAAGGAAAGGTCAGGCAGTAAAAATAGACAGTGGCCTTTGGAACTAAACAACCTGGCCTTTGAATTCTCTCTGCTATTTGCAAACTGTGTGACCTTAGCCAAACCATTCGACCTCTCTGTGCATGTTTATCTTTAAAACATAGGCAATAATAGTATAAGTACCTCATGATATGATTGGCTCAGGTAATGATCTTGGGGTCCAGGGATCGAGCCCCACATCAGGCTCCCTGTTTAGTGGGGAGTCTATTTCTCCCTCTGTGCCTCCCTCTGCTAGTGCACACACACGCTCACTCTCTCCCTCTCAAATAAAATCTTTTAAAAAATGGAAAAACAATATAAGCTTCACACAATATACTTTAAATTTAGTCATTTATTTGTTATTAAAAAATGCTTGGGTTGTGGTCCCTAAGTTGCACTGTGTCCTTAATAAGAGAGCCCAGATAGATTCTATTTGGTCATAGTAACAAAAATGGTTGTGCTTCTCATTAATATCTTAATCTGTTTTTAAAAAAATAATGTTTTTAAATGGTATGGATATTGATAAACGTGTGATAATAGTGGGTGATTACTTTTTAGTGTCAACTGCGAGGAAACTCAGAGCCAAAGTTTCTACTCCTTTCTCAGAGGTTACTTTTTTTCTTAGGGTAACACTACCTGCTACAATATTTCATTTCTAATTTTCATGTCCCTACTCATTATTTCTATCTTTTTTCAATTTTAAATAGTGTTGTATTGCTGTTTCCAAGTTTTGCAGATAATAAATGTTATGCATTACAAAAAGCATCAGCTAACAGTTACAGATAACTTTCTCTGAAACAGACACAATGATAAATGCCATATGTATATTAACATATTCAAATACATCAATTAATCACCGTAACCTTTGAATTACATTGTATTATTATTAAGATAAAACAAGAGACATGCTCTTTTGGGAGTTTAAAACTGTCAAATGATGCCTTTTTTTTTTTTTATAGATGTAGTGTTTAGAAAATCAGGTTGCCAGCAAATAAAATTTTTTTTAATCCTTCCTTTCCAATATGTATTTTTTCCTTTCTTTCTTTCCTTTTCTTTTTTTCCTTTTTTTTTAATGTATCACACTAAAACCTTCAGTAAAATGTTGAATAGAAATGGTTAAACATCCATCCATGCCTCATCCTCCCTTTTTTATCTTAAGATTTTTTTTTTTTTAATTCATGAGAGACACACAGAGAGAGGCAGAATCACAGGCAGAGGGAGAAGCAGGGTCCCAGAGGGGAGCCCCATGTAGGACTGGATCATGCCCTGAGCCAAAGGCAGACGCTCAACCGCTGAGCCACCCAGGCATCCCCATGCTTCATTCTCAATGTCAAGAAGAAGACATGCAGTCTTTTACCATTGAGTCTGATGTTTAGCTGTGGGTTTTACAGATATCCTTTATCAGGTTGAGAGTTTTTATCCTGAAAAAAGGTTAAGTTTTGCCAAATGCTGCTTATCTTTCTACTAAGGCAATTACAATGTTTTTCTTCTTTAGTCTGTAGCTACAGTGAATTACACTGATTTTTAATATTGAATTGATTATTGTATTACAGGATAATCCCCACTTGTCATGATGTATTAATCTTTAAATATATTACTGGATTTGATATGCTTTTGGTTAAGAACTTTTGTGTTTAGGTCTAGGAGATTTTATCCTTACACAGTCTGCCTTGTAATGTCTTCATTTAGTTAGGGTTTCAGAGTAATACTAGTCTCATAAAATGCATTGCAGAGTATTCCTTCCTCCTCAGTTTTCTAAAAGTATCCATGTAATATTGTTATTATTTAACAATTACTTGGTATAATCATTCATGAAACCATCTAAGGGTAAAGTTCTTTTTATAGAAAGTCTTATTTTTGCTGTGAAAGCAATTTCTTCAATACATACATGGCTACTCCTCTATCTCATTTTTTCTTGAGCTTTGATAATTTCTGTCCTTAAAGGAATTTTCCCACTGACTACTCAGTTTATATCTTGATTATAGCAATGGTTTCTTACTTATATACATATTTAGAAAAAATCATCAAATTGTACCTTTTATATGCATGTAGTTTATTGTAAATCACCTATACCGCAATAAAGCTATAAAAGAAGAGCCTTGGGCAGCCCGGGTGGCTCAGTGATTTAGCGCCACCTTTGGCCCAGGGCCTGATCCTGGAGACCTGGGATCGAGTCCTACTCGGGCTCCCTGCATGGAGCCTGCTTCTCCCTCTGCCTGTGTCTCTCCCTTTCTCTGTGTTTCTCATAAATAAATAAAATCTTTAAAAAATAAAAGAATAGCCAACCATAATAATTTCATGCTATTCGACCTATTATCATCTCCATTTCACAGAAAAAGAAACAAAAATACTGGAATATAAAACAATTTCTCTAAAGTCAAAAAGCTAGTAAGTTATAGGGATAGGATTTGACTGTATAGAATGTCTGCAGAGCCTGAACGCTTATGTACTATTTTATATGGCCTCTTTATGTATTTGTTTTTTAAATTACATTCCCCAGCCACCCTTCTCCCTTTATGTTTTTTTTATATTTTACTTGCTATCATTCAAGATAAACATATTTATATTTAATCAATTATTCAATTTTACTTTCTACTAATGGGTCCTATTGAAACTATACCACATTATTTTCATCTACCGAAGGTACATTATAGATCAAATTAATTTTTTAGTTTACTTAAGGACATAAATTCCTAAATAAGCTCACAAATCAACATATGTACCTATGTAGCAAAATTTGATTGTTATTTACAGGTAATGTATCTGAGAGGAAATTGTCCTCAGATTGGGAAGTACCTATTACCACATACATTTTCTCATATATATTGTTTATATATCATAATAGGAGAGAATCCTCAGTCCTCTCATGTACTTCTCTAAGGGTTAAGGCCTATTCCCAGCGTAATAATTATCCCACTTTATTATAATTAGTGATGTATTGGACAATTTCTTTTACTGATTAGACAAAAAGTCCTTTAAAAAAAGGGTTGTTATATTGACACTTGTTTAACCAGAGCAAGAACATTAAAAAGGTTCGGTAACAATCTGTACAATTAATTAACGTAAAGATGCATGTTTTGGAGAGAAGCCTTATAGACCAAGAGCAAATGTTACTAAGTCAAGTCAATATCCTGATCCACTTGGATAACAAGAACTATGAAAAACTGAGCTGAACTTGAGTAGATGAAAAGACCAGGTTAGGTAGCATGATGCAGCTACATACTGGAAAAACATCTGTCCAGTCTCTCAAGTGCAAAAAAAAAAAAAAAAATCATTTCAAAGAACAATTTTGTGCTGAGTTCACTGTGCCAAACATATATACATTCTACACAGTGCTCCTAGAAAATGTAACCTTAAAGTACACAGGATTTTGTATTGAAGCAATAATTTGAAGGTTCCCACATATATTAAGAGCACAACTTTTACATAAAAATGTCATATTGCATACACGACATTTCAATTTTTTCCTTAATATAAAACAATTGATTAGAGAAATGATTAGGGTTTTCTACTTCGAAATTCCTCAGACGAATAGAGGCCCATATATCATAAGGTTTACAAATCTTAAATGATAGCATCACATGAAAAGAATTAAAAATCTTAAAAATTTACTTAGTTTTATTCAAAGCAAAAGTATTATTCCTTGAGGTATAGGAATTCCTGTTATTATTAATAATCTGCAACTATTATCACCATCTTACTTAATTATCCTTTCCTTTAAATCAACTTAATCTTATTTTCCTTTCGTTTTGTCTTTTTTCTTAATTAATATCCAAATACCTACTGGGATACAAATAGCCCCAAAATACTCTGCTTGTGAAACTCCCAAATTATTAAATGTAATTTTAATTATGATTAACTAGCATGGGTAAAATATTCATCACAATGGGAATATAATAATCCAATTACACCTAAAAAACTGTTTGACTCAGGTATTTGCCTGTCACATGCATTTATTTCTAAAGCATCAAATATTCCTAAGTAATTCTAGCAATTTTCTGTGAACCTGACAGAAATAAGAAACTCCAAGTACCATGTCTCTAATCTGCTACTTGTCTTCTATCTCTGGGTGAGTTTTAATCATTTGCAATTAATGTAATTGTGCGTTTACTATAAGTGTGCATAAAGAACCATGAACACAATGTTCTATTTGAAGGTGAGAGGAAAAAAAATCACCTCCTGGAAATTTTCAAAGAAACTATTTAAGGACTATTTCCACAATTATTAGACTCCTAAGTCTGATGCAGATAGAAAATGGGCTGACTGGGGAGAAAGTTTTATTGATAAGAACTCTTTGGTAAGAGCTCTTCCAATCTGTGAGCATTACAGAGAGTAGTAGAGTCTGATGCCTCTTCACTTCAAACTCAGAGGGATGGTTGAAATGATGCATTTTTGGCATTCATCAGGACACGGCTTAGGCCAGCATTTCATCTAAACCACATTCAGCCGCACAACAGTGTGTGTATAGCCCAGAGGTTCTCACCACCCCTTCCCCAGGTTTGGCTAATTTGCAGAGCGACTCACAGAACTCAGAGAAAACATTTTGCTTACTAGATCACCAATTTATTATAAAAGAATATACCTCCGGAATACCCGGATGGAAGAGATTCATAGGACAATGTATGCGATAAGGGGCATAGAGCCTCCCTGCCCTCTGGGAGCACCATCCCCCAAGCATCTCCAGGTGTTTACCAATCCAGCGATCTAAACCTCATCATTTCGGATTTTTTTTATAGAGGCCTTGTTACTTAGACATGATCAACCACTGACCACCATCAACTGAATCAAACTCCAGGCCCTCTACCCCTCAGGGACTGAAAGTTCCAACCCTCTAATCACATGGCTGGGTCCCCTGGCAATCTTAGGGTTCCCCTTTAGTATTAACTCAGTAACATAAACTCAGATGTGGTTGAAAGAGGTTATGAATATTAAGACAGTTTTATTGCTCTTAGCACTTAAGAAATCCCTATGGCTTTAGGAGCCGTATGCTAAAAATGGGAACAAAGACCAAATATATATTTCTTACCATGTAAGTCACATTATTCCGATGTGTGTCTATTAAAGGATGGAGAAATTCCAGCAGTAAAGGAACTGACTGGGATGAAGGCAGATATCTAAAGATTGGGATAAACTGCACTCGCATAGGTCAAAGAAATTGTAGACAAAGGAGTATACAGGGAATCTTTGAGTGTCTGGAGGAAAGACTACTTAATACAGTCAGCTTTAAGTATCATCAGGTCCAGGGAGTGAGAACTAGCTTCCAGGGGGATATTTTTTCCTGCTTTTTTCCTAATTCTCTCCACAAAAACTGGGTAATAAGATTAGACATGGGGGGGGGCGGGGCACCTGGGGGGCTCAGTTGGTCACGAGTCTGCCTTTAGCTTAGGTTATGATCTCAGGGTCCTGGGACCCAGCACTGGGCTCCCTGCTCAACGTGGAGCCTGCTTCTCCCTCTTCCTCTGCCCCTTCCCCCACTTGTACACTCTTGCTCTCTCTAATACATTCTTTAAAATATTTAAAAATTAAAAAAAAAAGAGAGAGAGAGAGAACAGAAGGAGGAAAAGGAGACGCACAGTGGGGAGAAAAAGACGATGGAGCCTTGGCCCTCATTCCAAGTAAGGCTTCTATTGACAACAGGCTTGAGCAAGTTGAGAGGAGGTTAAACCCATTAAGATGGGTTCGAGTTCGCACTGATAATTTGTGCTCCAAGTGCCCTTTTTTTTTTTTTTTAATTTATTTATTCATGATAGACATAGAGAGAGAGAGAGAGAGGCAGAGACACAGGAGGAGGGAGAAGCAGGCCCATGCCGGGAGCCTGACGTGGGACTCGATCCCGAGACTCCAGGACCGCGCCCTGGGCCAAAGGCAGACGCGAAACCGCTGAGCCACCCAGGGATCCCCCCAAGTGCCCATTTCTTAACTGAGATGATAGTTGTTAAGTTTTAGGAGAGGCATTGTTTGGGTACTCAAGGAAACAGACGCCAAAATTTTATCTATTGGGGCAAACTTTTTATGAAGAAAAAGCATTAGAGCCAGAGAGGGCTCGGGGAGCCTCCAGACTTGGCAGCAAGGCCACAACCGGGGGGGGGGGGGGGGGTGGGAGGAGGGGGGTCCCAGCCTGCAGCACATCTCTAGGAGGGCGTTCTCCAGGCAGATGGAAAAATCTCTGAGCCCAAGTTGCTCATATGGGGCGTTAGGATAGGATCCCTGCTGGGAGCAGCCCGTGGGGGTCAGCGATGGATTCAAGGGGCCACAGCTGGCGGCTGCCAGAGAATTGAGCCCTTGGCCACAGTCAGAGATCTCAGGGACGCAGATTCACAGCCACCGAAGTCCTGCGCTGGTCTGAATTTTCACAGGAGCAACGGGCGGTGACTGCGACCGAGCAGGTGTTAAAGGAGCCGAGGGAGGCAGAGAGGGGTTTAGCGGCATCAGGGGCACCCGCCCTGCACGCACCTGCAGCCCCGCCCCCGCCCCCGCCGGCAGCATCTCTTTTAGCAGGAGACCCCGCCACGGGGCACCACGTGGCGCCCATCTACCCCCCCCCCCCCAGCAGGAGGGCCGGTCCCTCGGTTCACCTGCGAACACCACCGGCCGCGCACGTGCTCCCGGACCCCGGGCCGCAGGGCGCAGTGACCCGGGCTCGGCTCCGGACTGAGTCGCTGCTTGGTGCGTCCCTGCAGCCGCGGCCACGCCCAGGGCTCCCGAGGCGCGGGGCGGGGCACACGGTCCAGCCCCCCCGCCCCCGGGACAGCGGGCCCGACCCCCCGACCCCCGCCACGACCCCCAACCCCCGGGACAGCGGGCCCCGCCCATCCCCCTCCTCCCCATCCCCCCTCCTCCCCATCCCCCCTCCTCCCCATCCTCTCCCTCCTCCTCCACTGACCTGATGTTGCGCCTCGAGCTTCCAGCCTCCTTGTGATTCCGAGTCGGAAAGAACCTTTGAACGACGAAAACCGAAAAGGCTTTTTAATTCTAACTCCTGTTTCCAGACTTTTGTTTTGTTTAAGTCACGAATGCCACTTTCTCGCATCTGAATGGATCTTCTGAGCCTAAAGCCGGGGCCGGGGGCCGTGGAGGGAGCGCAAGGCCCCCAGGAGGGCGGCGCGGGAGGAGCCCGGGGGGGAGGGTGCGAGGGGGGAGCCGGGGGGGGGGAGCCGGGGGGGAGGGGGGGCAGAGGAAGCCGGGTGGTGAGGTCAGGGGGGCGGGGGAGAGGTCACGGGGCCGGGAGAAGGGCAGGCGACGAGGGAGAGATCACGGGCAGGGGAGGTCAGGGGCCGGGGGGCCGGGGGCGGGCAGGGGCTTCCGAGGCACCGACCTGGGGGCGCAAGGTGACAGGTGCGCGTGCAAAGCTGCAGCGGCCCCTGCGCCGCCCCAGCTGCCGTCCGCGGAGCCGGGGCCCCCAGCAGCTGCGAAGGGTCTGGAATGCGCCCCCTAGGGCCGCTAGAGCCTGTTCCTGGAGCCTTTTCCTGGAGGCGCAGCTGCAGGGCCTCTTCCGCTTGGGGCCCAGCGCGGCAGCAGCCCGCAGCAGGGCGGGGTGGTTCCTCCGCCTTTTTCGTTTTTGCTGCCTTCAAGACGTCGTAGGCCGCGCTCGGTGCTGGGGCTGGGGGGCCGCGGCCTGCACTGGCTCTGATCCTCCCCCTTCCCCGCGCAGGACAAAGCAGAGCCCTTCTCCGCAGCAGGGGATGCCGGTGGGAGGCGGGGGCCCGGCTGCGGGGGCGGCCTCGGGCCTGCACGTGCCCCCTGGGAAGGGAGATTGGCGCCGCGTGATGAAGGACTGGAGTCCGCGGGCAGCTTTCCTCCACCCTGAAAGGGGCAGGGAGGCGTCAGAGGGGCCGCCCCCGCCGCTCCTGGCTGCGGAGCCTGGGGGCAGAGGCCGAGAGGAGCGCGGTCGCCACTGGGCCCCCCGGGTCCTTTGAGGCGGCCGCGCTGGGGCGAGGGATGGGACGGAGCCCGCGGCCCGGTCGCAGCTGAGGTGGGAGAGGGCTACTGCGGGGTGCTGGAAGTTGCAGTGTTTCTGTTTTAAGGGTTTTCTTTCTTTGTGCAGTTGGGGTTGGGGAAAGGTGGGTGGGGGCAGCCTGGCTTCCCAGCATCACATGGTATCAAAGTCGTGACTCTAGAGGAAGTTGGCAGCCAAGTTCCAACACCCCCCCAAGCCCCCCCCCCCCCGCCCCCTCGCAGAAAGTCCTGGATCACCAGGTTCTCTGAGAGGCCCAGGGCCTTCAACCTCCTTATAAATTCTTTCTACTGTGGCTTCGCCTAGACGTAGTTTATGTGCAGCGCCTCCTTCCCCGTCCACCTACCCCACCCTCCACATTTGACATGTCTGCTGGCTCCCCAGGGGTCCCATTCAGCATCTGGATGAGCTGCTCCGGTTGTTGGCTAATTTGCTGCAAAAGCTGAGAGTTTTTGTGGCCCACACTTGAAAGAAGAGATGGGCACGGATTTTAATTTTTTTAATTTTTTATTTATGATAGTCACAGAGAGAGAGAGAGGCAGAGACACAGGCCGAGGGAGAAGCAGGCTCCATGCACCGGGAGCCTGATGTGGGATTCGATCCCTGGTCTCCAGGATCGCGCCCTGGGCCAAAGGCAGGCGCCAAACCGCTGCACCACCCAGGGATCCCTGGGCACGGATTTTAACTCCCTACCGACATTCCACATCAAAACCAACTTCATGGAGTGAGAGGGTATAAATGAGCAATGAGCATTTCCCAGGCAAGTATTTTGTTTGTTTGCTCACTTACGCTGGCAGGTACAGGATGACCTTTAATGGGTGATATTTTATTCATACATTGTTACCTATATTCTAACCAAACTTTTATGTGGGAGGCATGGATCTGACCACAGGGGAGGCCGCAGTGAACAAACAAAAACAAACACTCCTGTCTTCCTCTTATGCTTACATATGATTTGGGAAAAAGAAACAAATTTAAATTATGGAAGGACTACTTTCATTTTTATGTATGAATTATATAATTTATACAAAAAATTATATAATTTATACATATACATATATACACATACATTAACACATGTTAAATACACTTTGGACTTTAGGAAACAGGCTTTAATGTCATTGGTTAGATCGATATTAAAAAAAATACACGGGCAGCCAGGGTGGCTCAGCAGTTTAGCACCCCCTTCTGCCCAGGGCTGATCCTGGAGACCCAGGATCGAGTCCCACGCCGGGCTCCCTGCATGGAGCCTGCTTCTCCCTCTGCCTGTGTCTCTGCCTCTCTCTCTCTCTCTCTGTCTCATAAATAAAATCTTTTAAAAAATACACATTTACACAATAATTAACTAGGAAACTAGGTTTTACTATAACACAAGATAAGGCCATTTTAAAACTTTTGTTTGAAAACACTGCATGCTTTTCTGCCATGGAAAAAGCTTATTAAAGCAAAACTAATTATTAGTAACAACATATTGTTTGAAATAAAATACAGGGGCTCCTTAAGGTTGTTGAACAAGGACACAAGCAGTAGTCCGAGTTAAGGTCAGAGGATCTCTTGATTAATGAATTTAATGAATATTATGTAAGTGAGTTTATAGGTTAAGTTTTTAGTGCACAGAAGGCTCATCACTCTATTTTTTAAATTAAGTCCCTTTCAATTCAGTTCTCAGAAACTGAGGGTAGATAAAGAACTGACTTCTTCATGGGTCAGGGATAATGCCTAGTGTATAACTTGCACATTTTATTTGTAATCTTCATCAGTTCTTAATTTGCAACTATAAATATTGACCCTTTACTCAACAGAAAATTGTGTTCAAATATATCTTAGGGCATGAAATAATGTTTCTAATATAAATATGAGATGAATTTTAGTCATCTTTCCTCTTTTTTTTTTTTTTGCCTTCTCTTTAAGTGTGTTCAAATTTAAATTAGGATACCTCAGGATTAAGTGAATAACAAGGTTAAAAAAATACAGTTTTCCTTTTTTTTCAGACCCTCAAAGGGTCTCAGTGGCTGCCCACACACCACAGAAGGACTTTGATTATCCACAGACCTTTGCCAAATAAGGCCAGTATCCAAGGCGCTAGCTCCTCCTCTCACTGGGGCATGTACTAAAGATATAAAATCTCGTACAGATTCCCGACTCTTTTTTTTTTTTTTAATTTTTTTTTTAAATTTTTTTATTTATTTATGATAGTCACACAGAGAGAGAGAGAGAGGCAGAGACACAGGCAGAGGGAGAAGCAGGCTCCATGCACCGGGAGCCTGACGTGGGATTCGATCCTGGGTCTCCAGGATCGCGCCCTGGGCCAAAGGCAGGCGCTAAACCTCTGCGCCACCCAGGGATCCCCAGATTCCCGACTCTTAATGCTTCAGAGCATATACCTCTTATGCCATGCTTTAGCCATATTATGGGCCTAAGGGAAAAACAGCCATTATTGAACAGAGCTGTGGTCCCAAAATAACATAACATGGTGTGACTGTGGCAAAATCCATTGACTTAAAGGATGAATACAAAATTATTGGTGCTGAACTTGTTCGAGATGTTGCCAATAACACAGATGAAGAATCTGAGGATGGGACCACGACTGCTACTATTGTTGGCACACTCTATTGCCAACGAAAGATTTGGGAAGATTAGCAAAGATGCCAATCCGGTGGAAATCAGAAGAGGTGTGATGTTATCTCTTGATGTTGTAATTGCTGAACTTAAGAAGCAGTCTAAACCTGTGAGAACCCCTGAAGAAACTGCTCAGGTTGCAATGATTCCTGCAAATGGAGACAAAGGAATTGGCAACATCCGTTCTGTTGCAATGAAGAAGGCCAGAACAAAGGGTGTTATCGGAGCAAAGGATATAAAAATACTAAATGAGGAGTTAGAGATTATTGAAGACATGAAGTTTGATTTATATTTCTCCATACTTTATTAATACATCAGAAGGTTAGAAATGTGATTTGGGGGCACCTGGGTGGCTCAGTTAGTTAAGCGTCGGCCTTCAGCCCACATTGGGCTCCCTGCTCTGTAGGGAACCTGCTTCTCACTCCCCCTCTGCCTCCTGCTCCCCCTGCTTGGGCTCTCTTTCTGTCAAATAAATAAAATCTTAAAAAAAAAAAAAAGTATGAATTCCAAGACACCTATTTTCTATTGAATGAAAAGAAATTTCTAGTGGCGAGTACATTGCATCTGCTTCTGAAATTGTCAATGCTTACCTTAAGCCTTTGGTCATAATCACTGAAGATATTGTGGGGAAGGTCTAAGTACATTAGTTTTGAATAGGTTAAAAGATGGTCTTTAGGTTGTAGTGGTCAAAGCGCTTGGTTTTGGTGACAATAGAACCAGATTAAAGACATGGCTATTGCTACTAGTAGTACCATGTCTGGAGAAGAAAGATTAAATCTTGAAGATGTTCAGCCTCATGACTGAGAAAAAAATGGAGAAGTCATTTTGACCAAAGATGATGCTATGCTCTTGAAAAGGTGAGAAGGCTCAAGTTGAAAACTGTATTCAATAAATCATCACTGTGCTCGCTTCGGCAGCACATATATCAATAAATCATCACTTAGATATCACAACTATTAAATATGAAAAAAAACTAAAGGATCAACTGGAAAAACTCTCAGAAGGAGTAGCTATGCCTAATTTGGTGGGACAAATGGTGTTGAAATGATTAAAAAGAAAGAGATGTTCTCAATGCTATGAGCTGCTCTTGAAGAAAGCATACTTCTGGGATGACTTTGTGCTCTGCACCAGTGCATTCATTGCAGCCTTGGACTTAATAACCCGCACTAATGAAGATCAAAAATCTACATAGAAATTATTAAAAGATCACTCGAAATCTCTGAAATACCCATTCCTAAGAATGTAGGTACTGAAGGATCATTGATAATTGAGAAAGTTATGCAAAATTCCTCAGAAATTAGTTATGACACTCTATTTGGAGATTATGTGAATATGATGGAAAAAGGAATCATGGATCCAACTACGGTTGGAAGAACTATTTTATTGGATGCTGTTGGAGTGGCCACTCTATAGCAGGAACTGCAGTCACAGAAATTCTCAAAAAAGAGAAAGACCCTGGAATAGGTGCAATAGGTGGAACAGCAGATGGCGTGTTCTAATTCCTAGAATAGTACTTTACCATTATTAATGAACTATGAAGGGAAGCTCAAGGCCGTGTTCCTCATCAATAACTTCAGAGAGGTTAATTGAAGGAAATGACTAAAGAAAAGACTGGCTGATGTTTAAGAAAATCACTATAATGTTAAATTACTGGTTTCAATTGACAGTAAATAATGATTTGCTGCTGTCATTGTCCATGCTGACAAATTATTTTACATTTTTTATTTATTTTTTTATTTTACATTTTTTAATAAAAAAAATCTGTACATTCCTATTAACTAAGTACAAGAGCCATGTTCCAATGTACTGCTTTCAACTTAAATCACTGAGTCATTTTTACTACTTTTAACTATTCTGTTAGAATCAGGATTTTAATACCTGCCATCACCAGATGAGAAGTTAAGAAATGGCCTTTCTGTGAAGACTACCAATAATTGTGTACAAAGCAGAGAAATATTCAATTATGTGACAAGACTCTGGTAATAAAAATTTGTTTCGAGTTTAAATAAATTTCAATTGATTTGTAAAGAAATCGTATTCAATTTTTGGCATAACCATAAATATTTCCACAATAAATGTGAATTTTATTAGTAAATGGAATAATATTTCTGCTGATTAAAATGTGGATAGCGTGGAAATGCAATATATTTTGGTAGGTTAAAAAACTGGGAAACTACTTCTGTGTATGGTAACTGATTCTAGCAATTAATATGCCTCTCAGATTGATTACTAATGTAAAAAGATTAAAACCTTTTCATTATATTTAGAAAAAAAATTTCATGCAGAAATAGAGAAGGCATATATGTACAACCCTCAATACAATCAACCTGCATATACTAAAAATGTTAGACTCTAAAATTTTAATACTTTTAACACTTTAAGGCTGTTTAATTTCTATTATGCCAGTGGAAAAATTAAAACATAGCATATCAGTGTTAGAAGAATTCAACTATTGAAGCATCAGAAGTCCTGCCACAATTCTTTTTATTCATTTTCATTCATTTTTACTATATTAACAATTTTTCTACCATAACTATTTAGAAAGCATAATATCAAGGAAAACAGTGCTCCAGAACTGAAGAAGACATAATTCTTACCTTCCAGTTTGAAAATGTAGAAAAGGCAAACAAAAAAAGTTTAATAATAGTTTCCTAAATGTCATATCTGAGAATATAAGGAAGGGAAAGATTGAACCTTACTGAAGGTGAGGACATAGATTACTCTGGTCCCTTTTGGTGAAAGTGTCAGAAGTCCAACTCAAATAATTTTAAGAAAAAAAAAAAAAGAACTTTTGGCTCATATAACTGCAAAGATAAAATATCAGACTAAATAGATTTTAGATAAGGATGGATCTAGAAACATAAAAGAAACAAGACTATCTCAGATCAGATTCCTTCTCTTTGTTTTCTTGTCAAACAGCCTATTGCAATGTAATTGAAAATGTGAATTTTGAGGCTTGCTATCTCAAAAAAAAAATAGATACAATTGAAAAATCTGCATTATAAAGCATATATATATATACGTATATATTTGGAGAATACTTGAGCAGTAGTTGCATAGTAAAGAATTGGTATGTAGATAGTCATATGGGCAGTATGACAGTGCTTTAATTGAATTCTATAGTTAGAAGATGCTGGTTTAAATTTTACACTTGTGTTCCTAGCTGGATGATCTAGGGTGAATCACTTAGCTGGTCAAAACTGGATTCTCCATGTGTCCAAATCGTGGTAGCAGTTCTTAACAAGGTGCAAGTCCTGCCAAGTAGTAAGGCTAGAATACTGGATATAAATGTTGTTGTCATTTTTACTTATTATAGAGACATTGCTTGGGAAAATCTGAAGTGTTGTAGAGATGGAGATTAGAAGTCAGGAGGAAATTATTGTATTCTTATATGGATATTCTATGATCTAAAATATTTCCATAAAATTTCTTTTGATATTCACCATCACATCCATTTATTACCAGCCTTTGAATCTCATACATGTCAACTAGATCATTTCACTTAGCATATAAACATGAAGTTATTTCTCCAATCTAAAAAATATTTTGAATAAACTCTTTTTTTGCAAATCAAAAGATTTGTTCACACTCAATATTTCCATGTAATCTACTTCCACTATGTTTTAATCCCATTCTGATATTACTGTTATATCTTCCTATATTCATATATAAACTATAATATTGTAAGCTCTTGGTAGTGGAACTGTGAGAGTATAAGCATATTCAATTGATTAAATATTGCCAAATAGTTATTCAAGTGGTTATAACAATTTGCATTTCTAATGTTAGTGGATAAGGGATTCTGATATTCCATATTCGTGCTAGAACTTGATACTGCTAAGGTTTTTGTTTTGTTTGTTTGTACATGTTTACTTTTGATAATAATATTATAATTCATAATTTTAAGCTTCTGCTGATTACTAGTATAATTGGAATTAATTTTATATAATTACTTCTGTGTATTAATGTTTAACATATATTCATTGATTTACTGAATACCTTCATATATTTTGGATATTAATTGCTTGCATACATTCAAAATGTTTTCTTTTTGAGTGGCATGCTTTTTTCTGTCATATTTTGATACAAAGAAGGCTTTAATATAAATAAATCAAATTTATTAGTTTTTCATGATTGCTTATGCTTTTCATCTTGTTTCAGAAAACCTCCCTCCCCTAAGATCATAAAGTTATTCTTATATGAATGCTGTTGAAACTTTAGAAGTTTTTCCTTTCACATTAAAAAATTTAAATTCCCTTTGTCTAATTTTTGTATTTGTACTAGCCCATCCTTACTCCATTAATTAGGAGTGTATTATCTGTTATATATCCCATGCCAATATATTTGTATTCTCTCTATTTATTCTATTGACTTATTTTTCTGTATTTGGACTAACTTCTGATATCTAATAACTTAAACTATCAATAAATAATCCAATAATATGAAAAAAATTAAGATTAAAGAATAGAGTCTCAGAACTTTTGGAAAATATCAAATACAAAAATATGTGTAATGGAAAACTGGAAAAAGAAAAATATTGATTAAAAATGTTTTTAAACTCCCTAATTTGATAAAAACATCAGTGTACATGTCAAAAAAACTCAATCAACTCCAAATAGGATAAATACAAAAATCATACGTAGAAACTTATACTTACATAGTTTAAAGTGAAAAGTGAAAGTCTCGAACGCAGAAAGAGAAATATGATTCATCATATATAGTGAAACATCAGTACTATTGAAGCCTATTTCACATTAGAGATATTGACAGTCCAAAGGCAGTGAAAGAATATATTAAAAGTTTAGAAAGAAAACACAACCTCTTCCTAACTTTTTGAGGTGATGGATATATTTATTACTTTGATTATGATGATGGTTTCATAGGTTTATATATGTCAAAACTCCAAAAAGTATATACTTAAATTATGTGTAGTTTTTTGCATATCAATTATACCTCAATAAAACTGTTAAAAGTTTTATCTCCAGAAAAATAATACTTCAAATATGAAAATGAAATAAAGAACTTCCCAGATAAACAAAGACTGATAATTTCGTGTTAATAGATATATGCTCCTATAAATACTGGGTGCATGTGTCCCTTTGAATCAGTATTTTTGTATCCTTTGGGTAAATACGTAGTAGTGCAACAATTGCTGGATTGTAGGGTTGTTCTATTTTTTACTTTTTGAGGAACCTCCATAATATTTTCCAGAGTGGCTGCACCAGTTGCATTCCCACCAATAACACAAGAAGGTTCCCCTTTCCCTGCATCCTCACCAACATCTGTTGATTTCTATGCTGTTAATTTTAGCCATTCTGATAGGTGTGTATTTCCATTTGCAAAGATGTAGATGGAGCTAGTGAGCATTATACTAAACAAAAAAATAGTCAAAGAAAGACAATTAGCATATGATTTCATTTATATGTGGAATTTAAGAAACAAAAACAATGAACATAGAGGGGAAAAAAGAGCGAGAAAGAGAGAGAGAGGCAAACCATAAAACATACTCTTTAAGTATAGAGGACAAACTGAGGGTTACTAGAGGAGGTGAGCAGGGGAATGGGTTAAATGGATGATAGGTAGTATGAGGGTACTTGTGATGAGCACCGAGTGTTGTATGCAAGTGATGAATCACTACATTCTACTGCTGAAACTAATGTTACACTGTATGTTAACCAACTGAAATTTAAATAAGAAATTGAAGAAATATTTATATCGTAAGAAACACTAAAGGAAGTTCTTCAAGTTGAAATGAAATAACACCATGCCATTTATAGGAAAATATGAAGAACACCAGAAATGTTAAATGTATGAATTACTTAAGGCTAGAGAAGGTTGCCTAGGGCTGAAAATGGAAGAAGAAAATAAGTTTGGGGATCCCTGGGTGGCGCAGGGGTTTAGCGCCTGCCTTTGGCCCAGGGCACGATCCTGGAGACCCGGGATCAAATCCCACGTCGGGCTCCCAGTGCATGGAGCCTGCTTCTCCCTCTGTCTGTGTCTCTGCCTCTCTCTCTCTGTGTGTGTGACTATCATAAATAAATAAAAATTAAAAAAAAAATTAAGAAAATAAGTTTGAATGAATGTTAAAGCAGCCCTTCGGGGTGATGGTAATATTCTGAAACCAGGTTGTAGTGATTGTTGTACACATGTGTACATTTTCCAAAAGCACTGAACTTATAGGCTTAAGTAGACAAAGGGTCTTACGGTAACTAAATTATATATAAATAAAGCTATTTTTAAAAATCAACATAGTTTATCATATTTACAGAATAAAGAAGCAAAACCAAATGATCATATTAATATATGCTTAAAGGCATTAGACAATTTGATATGCATTAATGATAAAAGTCTCTCAGCAATTTAAGAATAGAAGAAAATATCCTTACTCTGGCAAGCAGCATCAACAAAACCTCCACCTAACCTCATACTTAAAAAAAGACTAAATAACTTCCTCCTTGTAATTTTAAATAAGTCATGGACATCTGATTTCATTCTTCCTATTTAAGACTTCATTATAAGTCCTAGCCAATGCCATAAGTAAAATAAATGAATAAAATAAAATGCATACAGATTTAAAAGGAAAAATCAAAACTTTTATATTCATATGCAAAAAAGTGCTTGTTTACATAGAAAGTACCAAGAAATGTATCTCACAGTTCCTAGGCATAAAAAATTGTCAAGTTAACAGAATACAAGATTAATATACAAAATTGGCTATATTTCCTCTATTTATTAGCAAAGACCATTTGAAAGCAGAAATAAAAAGTTATCTTTAAATTGCTCTAAAGTTAGATATTTTAGTCAAAAACCTAACATAATATGTGTAGGATTAGCACATCGAAAATTATACAAAATGGATAAAAGAAATAAAATAAATAAATGGAGAGATATCTCAAGGTCTTGGATTTGAAAATCTCCATATAATTACTGTGTTAATTTTCTCAAATTGTTCCATAGATTAAAGACATCCCAATCAAGTCCCAGCAGGACCTTGTGTAGATATCTACAATCTGGATCAAAATCGTTTATGGAACACAAAGTTACTGTTATAGCTAAAATGATGTTGAAAAGAGCAAAACTGGGTCTCAATACTCAATTTTAAGCATAACTATATTAAGCTACAGTAATCACACTATTAAGGGCGAGAGAGTCACTGTGTGAATGGGAATCTCCTTCCTTGGATTCCCCACCGGAAGATTTAGGTGAGGATCCATGCTCAGAATAAAAACAGCCAGAGGGAAAGTAGCAGCACAAAGCAGCTTATTAAAGCAAAAGTATGTGTCAAGGTGGGAGAACCAGTGGGTTCTGTGAGGCAGATCTGCCCCAAGGTTGTTGGTTTTTTTGTTTTGTTTTTTTGGATTTTCTTTTCTTTCTTTTTTTTTTTTTTTTGGTATATTTTTTATTGGATTTCGATTTGCCAACACCCAGTGCTCATCCTGTCAAGTGCCCCCCTCAGTGACCCTCACCCAGTCACCCCAATCCCCCGCCCGCCTCCCCTTCCACTACCCCTTGTTCACTTCCCAGAGTTAGGAGTCTCTCATGGTTTGTCACCCTCTCTGATTTTTCCCACTCATTTTCTCTCCTTTCCCAAAGATGTTTTGGAATAGATTTAATAGGGTCTCTCCGGGCTGGGAGGAGCTATAACTACTGGGCCGAGGTCTCTACTGGAGGCTGCTTCCAGTTCTTTGGGAAACTCCTCCCACAGGTTGGGAGAGGGCATTGTTGGTTTCTTTCCTTTTTTCTTTTCTTTTCTTTTCTTTTCTTTTCTTTTCTTTTCTTTTCTTTTCTTTTTTCTTTTTTCTTTTTTTTTCTTTTCTTTTTTTCTTTTCTTTTTTCCTTCTTTTCTTTTCTTTTTTTTTCTTTTTTCTTTTCTTTTCTTTTCTTTTTTCTTTTCTTTTTTTTCTTTTCTTTTCCCTTTTCCTTTTCCTTTTCCTTTTCCTTTCTCTCCTCTTAAGTTTATTTGAGAGAGAGAGCTCAAGAGAGAGTAAGAATGCAAGGTGGGGAGGGCAAAGACAGAGAGAGAGAATCCTCAAGCCAACTCCCTGCTGAGCACAGAGCCCAACTTGGGGCTCAATTCCAGGACTCTGAGAATCATGACCTGAGCTGAAATCAAGAGTCAGATACATACTCAACTGAGCCACCCCTCCTAGTGTCGTATGACATTTTCCAGGAATTCTCTAGTTTTTCATTTTACCTTTAGATCTATAATCCAATGTGAGTTAATTTTTTAAAAAAGATTTTATTTATTTATCCATGAGAGACAAAGAGACACAGGCAGAGGGAGAAGCAGGCTCCATGCAGGAAGCCCAACGTGGGACTCGATCCCAGGTCTCCAGGCAGGCCCTGGGCTGAAGGAGGCGCTACACCGCTGAGCCACCTGGGCTGCCCAAGTTAACTTTTTAGAAAGGTGTAAGGTCTGTGACTAGATGGTGATGGTGGTGGTGGTGGTGATGATGATGATGATGATGATTTTGCGTGTGGATGTCCAGTTGCTCCTACAGCCATTTGGTGAAAAGACTATCCCTTCTCAATTGAATTGCTTTTGCCGTTTTGTCCAAGCTCAGTTAACTATATTCATGTGGATCTATTTCTAGGTTCTCTATTCTGTTCCATTCATCTGTTTGTCCATTCTATCACCAGTACCATACTGTCTGAATTCCTGTAGCTTTGTAATAAATCGTGAAATTGGGTAGTGTTAGTCCTATACTTTGTTCTTCAATATTTTATTTGCGATTCTGAGTCTTTTGCCACTCCATATACACTGCAGAATTTATTAATATCCGCAAAATAACTTGCTAGGATTTCGACTGATTGCATTGAATCTACAGGTAACATTGGAAAGAACTGACACCTTGATAATGTTGAGTCTTCTTTCCTTGTACACGCAATATTTATTTATTTCAAAAAATTGAACATGATCTCTGCCTTTGTAGAGGAGAAAAATCTTTTCATTTTCCCATGTTAGGTCATCCAGCTGGAGCCCTGTACATGAGACTGGCTAAAGACAGATTAATAACAGGAAAACAAACAGAAATTTAATACCATGTGCATAGCACTTACAAGTGGGAGTACCTAGAGATGCATAACTCAAAGTCTGGTTAGAACTTTTAGTTTGGTTTATAGATCATCTTAGCTGAAACAAACAAAAAAGGAGATTTGGGGCATTCTTGGCAGAGAAGACAAGTTATAGGGACGTGACAAGGAAAATAATGATAAACAAGGGTTTTTTAGTAAGGTGTGTTTTGCAGTTTTAAGTCAGTGTTTTCTCCATTGATGAGCGTTTTTAAAAATCCTCCTTCCTGGTAAGTATCTCTATAAATGGAAATTTCCTTCATACTTTAAATTTTTTTAAAAAGGAAAATTTGTGCCCTGTTTTCAGAGCTCTTCTTGAGTGGCCTTTAGCTCAAAATAATCTATATGCCAAAGAGGAGTATTTTGGGATGGCATATTCTGGTATCTCTTAACTTATACTTCATACTACAATTAATTCAAAATGAATAATAAATGTAAATGTAAAACGATAATATTTTTTTAAAAGAATTATGAGAAAATCTTCATGACCTCAGATTAACCCAACTGTTCTGTTAAAACATCAGAAGCATGATTTAAAAACATTTGATAATTGGGCTTCATCAAAATTAACAATTTTTGCTCTGGGAAAGATACTGTTAATAGAATACACAGATAAGCTAAAGACTGAAGAAAATACTTTCTCCATATCTGTTGAAGGACAATGTGGAAAATATTTGAATTAATTTGAATATTTGAATAATAATTCACCACTGAAGATATACTGATGGCAAATATGCACAATAAAACATATTCAACCTCATTAGTCATGGAAAAGTACAAATTAAAAACTCTAAGCAATTACCACGGCACAATCAAAATTTTTAAAAGTAACAATAGTAAGCACTGAGGATCTGAGCAAATGTGACTCACGTATTGTTGGGAGGGAATGAAAAATAATATAGTTTTTATAAACTTAAATATACTCTTACCATATATCCAGCAACTCCATTCCCAGGTGTTTACCCAGAGAAATAAAAACGTTAGTTGCAAAATAACCTGCATATGAATGTTTGTAGCAGCATAATTTATAATTGTCAAAACCTACAAACAGATGCCCTTACGGGTATGTACTTATACAGCACTGTGTGCCACTCAGCAGTAAAAAGGAAATGCTGTTACATGCAGCAATGTAGATAAGTCTCAAATGCATCATGCTTCCTGAAAGAAGCCAAAATCAAAAGGTTACATTCTATATCACACTGTGTGATTTCATGTATATGACATTCTGGAAAAGTCACAGCTATCAGGAAGGAAAATTATTAGTGGTGTAATGAGATGGGGAGAGGAATTGGGGAAAACAGAACTTTTTTCGTGGTAAGGGAACTCTTCTGTATCCCAGTCATGGGTGTGATTACCCATCTCTATGAATTTCTCAAAATTCACTCACTGAGTGAATATATGTATATATGTATATATATTATATAAATGAATATATATATTCATTTGAATTCAAAATTCATATATATATATATGTGCATATATTCCAGTCAGTGAATTTTATGAGAATGTATATACATACATGTATTATGAATTTTACTGTATATAATTCAGATGAGTTTAAATTCTAATTGGACATGATGTCTATTTCTCTTCTCAATGCTTCCATCATATTCCTCATCCATTTGTCTATCTTTGCTTCTTCTGAATTTCTTCAGAGCTCTTTAATTTTATAATTTCTCTTTTTAGCTGCATGTCTTGTAACATTTAATCTATCCACGGAGTTTTAATTACAACTATTTTATTTTTCTTAGAAGTTCTACTAGTTTTTATCCCTGTTTTGCAATTTTTAATAGTATCTTCTTTCTTTGCCATTATCTTATACTATCTTTTATTTATTAAAATATTTTATATATCTATTTAACAATCTATACAAAATAATGTTATTATTATTATTTTTTTTTGATAAGCAATATTCCAGTAAGTGACATGTAGCAGGCATGTCTGCCTTTCTCTGAATCTCTCTCTCTCTCTCTCTCTCTCTTTTTTTTCCTGATCCTATTTGCCTGGGCTTTCTCTTTGGAAATTTGTCAATATTGTGCTCCTCCAGGAATATTCATTTTTGGTTTTACCAGCACCTTGATGAACTAACAATAAGGACTAATCTAATTAAATTCTCAGCTTGGAGTTTCTTGAGTCAAGTAGTTGGTTTAAATAAAATCCCGTCATTCTAAGAGGAAGTCTGTAGTTAAAAAGTCTCAGGGATACTCTCTCTTTTTATCCTTCCAACTTGAGATAGAAAAGTTTCCTTGCCAACTACTTTTGATGGTGAGCATATTGTTTCTAGACCTTTTACTGAGTTTATAAACTTTCAAAGGTCTGAGATTTGGGCAGAAATTTATTTAAAGATTTCAAGGACCTGAAACATGTCTTCTATACTCTGTGTAGTTGTTAAATACTGAGTATCTTGATTAAGAAGATTGATAAATGTTCACTGGAGAGGCATTTTCCATGGATTACTATCTTTACCACTGTTGAATCTTATATTATCATTAAGTTTTTCCATATTTCCTCGAAAACCTAACTATGCTTTTTTGGGTGTGGAGGGGAGTGGGAGTGGAGAAAGAGAATCTTTAGGAGGTTCCATGCCCAGTGGGGGCCCAAAAGGGGACCCCCACACCTCAGATCTCCAGACTCTGAGATCCGACTGAGATCATGACCTGAGCGGAAATCAAGAGTAGGATGCTAAACCTGCTGAGCCACCCATGCGCCCCCTAACTATGCTTTTGAAATGTTGTCAATTCTAATTAGCATTTTTAGCTGTTTTTAATAGGGCTTTTTTTTCAGATAGTGTAGGAAATACAGCCTGCTATATTGCCATAAACAAAAGTGGTTATTATTAATTATGTAATTACCTTTACTTAACTCCAAATTAAGAACCATCCTCATAGTTTACTTGAATTTTTTTTTGACTTTTCGAAGCCAGAATATTCCACTCCAAATTATGCCAAACTATGCCTCAGAGGATTTTTTTGAGAAACAATAGACACAGGAGAAGCTTTGAAAACAGAGTAGAAGTTATCTGTTTGTAAGGGAAATATGCATTTTACATAAAGGAAATTTCTATTTATAATAGTGTCTCCATCTCTGTACCAGAAATAAATGGATTGCTCTAAATCATAAGAGAACCTTATGAAGAATACAGACTTATATATAGAACAGAGCTCAGTCTAGTTTTCTGCATTTTTCCTGGTCACCTCCTCATAACTGGCCTCCTCCACACCCTTCCCTTGTTTCTTTTGTCTTTAGCTGAAGATGGTATTTAAGTTTAGATTCCTTTTTTTTTAAAGATTTTATTTATTCATTTTAACAACAACAAAAAAGAGTAAGTATGAGCAGGGAAAGGGGCAAAGGGAGAGGGAGAGAACCCCAAGCAGACTCAATGCTAAGCCCAGACCCCATGCAGGGGCTCAATCTCAGGACCCAGAGATTATGACCAGAGCCAAAACCAGAGTTGGACATTAACCAACTGAGCCACCTAGGGACCCCTTAAGCTTCGACCCTAAGCCATCTCTGAGAATTACTCATTTTTCCTTGGTTATCTCTGATGTACATATAAATTATACAAGTTTATAAATTTCTGGGTTTTTTTATTCCTCTTATTAATTTGTCTTTTGGTACAGGGGCCCTACATGAGAACTTAGAAGGAAGGGTAAAAGGAAAATTGTTTTTCCTCTCCTCTCATAGCAAATATTTTTCTATTTATACTGGAAAGATCATATAAGAAGTATACTTTACAGGTGGCTGATTTAACTAAATTTATTCCTATTTATTCCAAGAAATGATAATTATGCTGATCAGAACCCCAGCCAATGAGCCATATTGGATATGTAGATAAGAAATACATGACCTGGAAGCATGTCCACAGGGTGAGAAGATATGCTCCAAGTAGGTCTTGGCAACCATGAGGCTTAAGTTCATCATCCTGGAATTATCTAGCTAATGTGAATCAATCCAAAATGGGTAAACACATGGCCTTGAATTAAATGTGAACACAGGTGACTAAAGTGTTTCAAATTCAGGAAGGCACAGAGGAGATTCCAAGAATAAAGAAGTGGAGATGGAAAAATGGGTAAGAAAAAGGAATACACAGAAAAAGAGAGGAAAGATTATATTCATACAAGGTTCTTGAGTATGTCATTACAGCAATGGTCTCATCCCAGTTGCTTCACCTGTGAAGCCTGAAGATCCTCATCAAACCTCAATTACTCATTATTTCTGAGCCTTCCTTGCCTGGAATGTGTTCGCAGAGTGGCACAAAGAGTTCTATGCTTACTCCAGGAGCGATCTTAATCCTGTCCCTATACCTGCAAATAAAATTTCAAGGGGCACCAGTGTGGCTCAGTCAGTGAGCATCTGACTCTTGATTTCTGTGCAGGTCATGATCTCAGAGTCCTGAGATGGAGCCCTGCCTGCATCTGGCTCCATCTCATCATCTGTGCTTAAGTGGGAGTCTGCTTGAGAGTCCCTCTCTCTCTCTCTCTCTCAGCCCCTCCCCCCACATGTGCACGCTCTTTCTCAAATAAATAAATAAATAATACAATCTTTAAAATATTAAAATTTCAAAACATTTATTGCAGTTTGCTAGGAAAGCATGTCTTTGCAGATTTCTACTTATTTTGTTTTGATTTTATTCTTGCTATTTACAAAAATTAGTAATAAGTAAAAAGATTACAAAAGAACATCTTGAGTGTTTTTAAATAGAATAAACATTTTAAATAAGATAGTGACTTGAATTTTCTTATTTGTATATCCATTTTCTACTTACTTTCTGGAGTATTAAATAATTCTTTCAGCTTATATGATGATTTCTTAAATATATTTAAGAATCAAACCTGATTACTGGAGTTTTTAAAAATTGTACAATGACAATTATGACAGCATGTCATAGGACATGCAGGGTTTATAAAAGCATTAACATGAAAAATATGAGTACTAAAATTTAATGTTATTTGAAATTGATTTAGCATATTTCTAATATTCAATCCAATCATTTTAAATCACATTTAGGGTTAAAGGAAACCATCATTAAACATGAGCACATGTGAATATACCATAGTTGATTAAGAAAAATTATTTAAATATTTACATAAATGATTATTTTAAAATATTAAATTATAGACTTGCAATTGTCCTATGGGGTCACAAGCCATATCTGGTCTTGATTTCTATCTGCTTTTATCACTTACTACAGTTGGTCATAATAATTTTAATTTAATTAAACAGACCATTTCAAAATCTTATGTGTACAGTTATAATTCCTCTAATATTGTCATAAGCATATGCCCAAATAGTTCATACTTATAAAATGGTTTTTGAATCTTATAATAATTATAAAACATCTAGAATCCATCACTGAAAGAATTAATATTTTTCTGAAGCAATTGCAACTTACCCAGGAGTACAAAGCCAGGTCTTTACTAATTGGAACAATATTCAAATGAGAGTAAATAAAATAAACTCAACATGATTATTTCAGGATATACAATAGCTAAGTAATAATTTACAATAGAGATGTAATGCTTCTGAAGCTGTTGGATCATTATTCTGTCAAGGAATGAAAGGATAATGGTGTTGAAAATTCCTTGTACATGTCATTATACTGTAACTTCAAATATTTCAAACCCTTTTCAAACTATTGAATCCATTGTTTCATTCACTAAATTTTCTGGCTTTCAAGTTCTCAGAAGGAATTCTTTTGCACATGCCCATGCAAATTTTCAAGTCTTAATTTGTTGTTCTCTTATGTTGTTTATTGGCACTGACCCTTCACCCTTCTAAATACAGCCTCAAAATACATTGCTAGAGTAGGTAAAAAATTATTAAAGAGCAAGAATAGTGAACACTTTGTGGACTGTTAGAGTAGAAAAGCAAGTGTCTAAAATAAAAGAAAGGTACAAAAGGGTGGGATTGAAAACAGAAGTATCAATGTTGTAAGGAAACTGAAACTTCTACTAGTTAGATTTTGCTGGTCTATAGACCACCATAGTTTTAAAGCAAGATATTTATTGAATAAACACACTTTGAGCCTACCTGTGTAAACCAAACTAATTGTCTGAAGGCATGCTTTCCTGTAGCCATGTTCCAATAAAAATGAAAAGTAAATACCTCTCTGGAACATGCACTCTTTGTTGGTAGAACTCCACTGCTGTCTATAATCTGACATCCTTCCATTTCACACATTTTTTTGTTAGTGCCTGCTTTCTTTAAAAATAGGAGTTTGAAATCCCTGCAAACCATACCAACTGATTGAAAAGAAACAAGGTCTGTCTGGGAAATGAAGAAAATCACTTGGTTCATTTATAATCTTGAAGCTTGCTGGTAGTTACAATGACAACTTTAGTTACCTTGTATTTACTATTGACCAGCTACAGGTGTTTTTACTTAATTCGCTCATTTGTTTTTCATAACAGTGTTGTATACAAAGTGTTACAAGTGGTCCTTGTCCAAATTTGGGAGCAAAGGATCAGAGAAATTATATGACACTGCCAAGGTCACACAGCTATAGTTCAGGACTCTGGCTTTCTCAGACCAAATAATAGAATGCAAAACCCATGATAAAATGATAAACACTAGATAAAATATAATCTCTCTACAGCTGTGTTAAAAATTATTCTTTTCTATGAAAATAGTTCTATAATTCATCTCTTATGGAACAGTTTCAGTGACTCTCAAGACAATGTCTTGGTGGCTAGGCTCACTCACAAGTTTAACTAGGTAAGAACTATTAGGCTTCTGATCAAGGCAGCAATTTAAGTTTACACTCCAAACATGTAAACATGGACTATCAAGTATTTTTTTTAAAAAACATTCAAAATGATATAAATGAGATTAAAAGTTGATACATTTGTCTATGGACAAAAAACAAATCAGGAAGGCACATTCGTGAGTAGAGTTTAAAACATAGGTTCTGAGGGGCCTGGGTGGCTCAGTAGGTTAAGCCTCTGATTCTTGATATTGGCTCAGGTTATGATCTCAGGGTTGTGAGATTGAGCCCCAAGTCAAGCTCCACACTCTGCAGAGAGTCTGCCTCTCTGTTTTCCTCTCTTTCCCTTTGCCCTTCCTTCGGTTTGCTCTCTCTCACTCTCCCTTCCCCACTCTGAAAATAAATAAATCTTAAATAGCAACAACAACAGCAACAACACATGTTCTAGTTCCAGAATGAATCAGTGCTGACCAGGTGTTTGTATTTACATGAAGGCAAATCCAAAATTCTGTGATCTCTCTCTCTCTTTCTCTCATACACCCATGCACGCACACACACACTCACACACACACACACACACACAAACACACACATATACACGCATACTATCATATATCTAGATCTAGATCTATCTTATATTAGGAGCAGAGTAATAGTTAAAGCCAGGTGGACTGATGAGAGGATAATCTGTTCAACATCTATTTGTATAAACTAAAAATGTTTATCAGGAGTTAGATGTTTCTGGAGCCATGGATATCTATGTCTCCAGACACCCCAGGGAAAAAAAAAATATACTGATAAGACAAACCTAGGATCAACTAATTTTGAAGGTGATGAGGCCTAAACTCAGAGTGCTTGAGTTTCATATCAGAAACAATAAAAGTTTCTATGTGGGAAGCATTAGAAAAGGATCCACTGAAGTTATATATGTATAATTTCATTATATCATCTATAAATAATCAGTTTCCTTTTTATTTTTATCATAATTTTCATCTATTATCAATAAATATTTCATCTGATTTATTTTTCCATTAATCATAAATTAATAAGATAAAATAATATATCCATACATTTCAACATAGTTATTTCATTCTTATTTAATACAACCAGTGAACTGATTTTCAAATACTGCCTAATGATGATTACAGTGATGATAATAATGGTGATAATCATTCAGGAAACAACACAAAATATAATAAAAGGAAAAGTATTTTAAAGACGATGTGAGCATAAATAAATTTGGTATATATGTTTCTTTGATAGAAACATATACACTTAGTTTTCCAAAAAGTTGTAATGCATTACAACTAAACACATTACAAATATATTCTGTGGTCCTTAGAGTGCATGAACAACTTTTTTTCATTTTTTCATAACATATGTAAAGTATTTTTATACAAATAAAAAAGACATATTCATGACTTTCTTTACATTGTCTTTCATAGGTAAGTGAAAGCATTATTTTCCTAGTAGAGATTTAGTCAAATCACAATTATCTACCTGAACAGCAGACAGAAGTAGCACAGATAGCCCCTAAACAAAAGAAATATAAAAGCCACGTATGCTGACTTTTCAATGTGTTATGAGTTATGTTTACAGCATTTATAGCTTGCTGTTAATGCTACATTTAAGGGGGTGTTAAAAATCAGTTTATATTCCTGAAGCGCACACTAAATGATGGAGAGGAAATATGAAAAATAAACTGTTTTGTGGTGACTGAAGCCTTCCTGACATTAAACATATGACACAAATCATGCCTTTATAAGATAATCAATGAGAAAAACTGGCCGATTATCATACTGCAGTTTAGTAATTAAACAGTGCAGGGACTTGGAGCCAAGTATTTGGTCCCTAGTTTATTTTTAAATATTCGTAATTTTGGAATTATAATACAATAACAGCTATAGAATTATAAGTACCTTTCCCACTTATCACAAGGGAGTGGTAAATATGGCAGGAAGTGCTAATTTTTTCAATGTCTTTTTGAGACCAACTCTTTACCCTATCAAATTCCCATTTTTTATGACAACTGATTTCATCCAGGCATTAAATTAACAAGATTTTCATTCAACAAATTCATTTTAATGCCTAAATGATTAAGTTTTACTATGTCCTCAGTGCTCTTGGATATTTGCATTTACAAGAGGAAATAAAATAATGTGTACATTTTATATTTAGTAGAATTTTAATCATAGAACAAAAGCAAAGTGAAGAATTTACCCTGTGGGTAGTGTTCAGAGTCTTTCGTGGGTAGGATATCCTAACATTATCATTTTTTGTTTTATTTCAAGTATTTATTTAAATTCTAGTTAATTAACATATAGTGTAATATTAGTTTTAGGAGTAGAATTTAGTGATTCTTTACTTACATATAATACCCAGTGCTCATCACAGTAAGTGCCCTCATTAATACCCACCACCCATTTAGCCCATCTCCCTACCCACCTCCCCTCCAGCAATCCTCATTTTGTTCTTTATAGCTAAGAGTCTGTTGTATGTTTCTCTTAAATCTGCTATTATATGAAGGCAAATTATCTGCACGTAAAGGAAGAGTTGAAATCATCATATTTCATTTCTCTGTTTCACTAAAACTGTAGTATACTAGGCTATTTCTATTTTCTTTCTTACTTTCTACTCCCCCTTTTAAAATAAATTCTCTTAGTTCAAATGCTGTTTATGAAATCAAAACTGTATAATTACATAGCTTTAGTACTTAGGGTTTAGTATGAATTCTATTCACTACACAGTCTGAAGTACTTGAAAGAATGCCAGTTGCAACCACTTCATGAGAAAGCAGAATTGTTATAAGAAAAGCAGACCTAAGGTTTTATTTCATCTACAAGGTTTTTGAAATTTTTATTGATTTGTTTCTGAACAAGGCTAATAAGATTGCATTACTTATCTGGCAGTATGTTAGCATTCCAGATAAGCAAGAGGCCTATCCATTTTTAACTTTTATGATAAATTCACCTTGGACTTGGATACGTTAAACAGCCACTAAGCCACTACTAATGTTACATCACTGTACATGTAATAAAATATTACTGAGAGAGGAAGAACATATGCAGTTGGTGTGTGGAGCATTATGGAAGAGAAATAAAAAGCTCTCAGGTATTTTTAAACATTGTAGAATCTACCACTTGTCATTTAAATGTCAAGAAAGGAAACATACGCAAACCTTCACACAGAGAGAAACATTTCTGTAAAGGTATCTCCACAAAGTTTAAGTTCTCTCACTCTAATTAAAGTCCATAAAATGCCATCCCATCATAGCATTGAAGAAGGAGTGTCACTAATAGAAGGAGAAAGTGATTTCTTGAGATCACCTCCCATGTGAATAATGATTTCAGATTGGTTATTCAATGTGATCTTTGTCAACCATGCTTCTAGGTGACTTCTACTCTGAGTATTTTCTTGGCAGAAGCAAAAAAATAGAAATTTTGAAAAGAATGAAAGAAGAAAGAAGAAAGAAAGAAAGAGAAAGAAAGAAAGAGAGAGAGAGAGAAAGAAAGAAGTTTAGAACAATGATTTCTAGTAGATGAGATTTAACAAAGGTAAAGCATACTAAACCCTTTATTTTATAGAAAATGAAATAGATAGAAAAGTGATCTTCTCCAAATTTGGACATAGATGTTTTCTATCAGAGCTTGAAGGAGAACCAGTTCTCTGTCTGCTGATGAGGTTTCAAATCTACACTGTGATTAAAACTAAAAAATGAGAGAGGTGTGTAGAACCAGTGATTTGGCAAGGACAACAAAATTTCCTTCCAGGCACCACAGTGAGTACCATTATTTTATAGAATGAGGCTACACCTAAACTCTAAGTTCCAAACCTCCTCTAAGTGATAGTACCAAGGAATAGAAGGATTAACTAGATCCAAAATTTAAACATTGATACTATGAAACAGAATCTTTCTCTGTATTTTCTCTTTAAAATATTATATTTCCTAGATACCATTTTGCCCTTTGTTTCACTTTCTTTCTATATTCTACTCTTGATTGCTACTGGAAAACAAGAAATGTCACTTCACTCAAGAAATTCACAGTTTAGGTGGGAGCAAATGAGTAAACAGACAAATAAATATCCAAAGCAATTTTTAAAAAAATCCAAAGCAATAAAGAGCTCTTAGTGTAGTAAGAAAACTTTCTTTTAGAGTATAGACAAAAGCAACTCAGCTCTTAACAGAATTGAGAAGTCTTCACAAAGGAAATGATTCGTGAGCTGGGACTTGACCAATGAATAGAATTTTGCCAGAAATGGAGAGCAAAGTGGGCAATATATGCTGTTGATAGAGATCAATGCTTGAACTGAATAAACCCAGTTGGCATGCTAAGTGGCTATTCTTTGTTCATTGGGGCTTTTGCTGTCATTAAATCATAAAGCACATTAAATCCTAAGTCAGAGTGTGACTTCCAAAGATCTCCATGCATATTCCCTTTCCTTCAAGAATAGGTAAGAAGCAAGGAAAGATCCTTGAAGTAGAACAGAGGAAACTGTATTCTCTTTTATGCATGACGAGGAATGTTTCTTTCTTTGATGGGCAGAACTTACCTCAGCAACAGAGATCCCAAGAGGAAATGACTTTCATTCTCCACACTGACAAGGAACCTGTCTTTATTGCCCTCTGCAGCACTTAGCACACTGTGGATGTTTAATTAATGAAGCCTCTCTTACTACAGTGAGTAATGTGGAATTCTAACATCCAGGCTTATGTTTCACTGGTCCTACAATGGAAATTTAGAGCTTCTTCTCAAGTGCAGAGTCAAATGACAGGTTGGTAATTCTCTTCCTCCAAAAGCAGGGTCAATAATACTTAACAAAAGATTCTTTCTTTTAAATCATCTCGTTCAGTGGCTCCTAACCTGGTGAGTGTTTCTCATGGCTATAAATTAAAATCTGATTCATTTATACTAGGCTGACTACAATCGATGGGTAACCATGGATTTTAAGAATATTAAATATAAGACTCCCTTAATATGTTTGTCACAAGAACATTCATGATTTGGCATTTAATCTTAGTCAACAGTGGAACATTTTCTACATTTAGTAGACTTCCAAAGTTTTATCCTTGAAAGAAAACAAAACAGTGATTAACACCTTTACAAGAATGTCTAGTATTAAATGAAGTTAGTTCTACCTTAATATTGACCCGTATTAGTGTTCAGAATTTAAATGAGAATCAATGAAATAAATTTCTTCTATACTAGAGTATTTTTCTTATACTGTTGGTGTACAATTACAAGAGGTAAATCCTAAGTAGCAAGTCATGGCTTTCCTGGACTACAAAAAGGCCCATACATTCCCATAAAGATTTGGAAGACTCACATATCTGACCTAGAATTAGATTACATCAAATTTTTGTGGCCAGTAAAAAATGCATTATGAGGCAGTTATAATTAATAACAGTACAAACATAGTAAAATGTGTATAAACACATACACATGTACACTAGTTAACAAACACTATATTCTTCTTAGAAATGGCATGCATCATTAACTAATTATAAAGTGTTTAAACATGTTTCGTTGTTGAATTGTGATTGTGGGATATATTTTCCCAGAAAGAGAAAAAGGGAATTAAAAATCAACAAAGAAAACAAAAATAGAAATTTCCAAGTAATATTGATATTGACCCCACATTTCGTAATGTTTTCTTAGCAATATGTAGGCTAATTATAATAATTGAACACAATAAAGCCCAGGTATTAATTACATTTGGATATTTTTTCAGAAATTGTGGCTGTATATAAGAGTCTTCAGGAGAAATGTGGTTTTTCTTTTAAACCTTAATCTGATCAATTCACTTAGAATTTCATGTTCTTGTACCATTCCTCATATAATGTCAACACTTTTGTTTCCCTGAATTTCCTGCCTAAAAGAAGTGTGATTATGGTATGTTTATTCAATAGATTTTTCAAACATTTTTTTTAATTTAAAAATGATTGTAGATTGGGGCACCTGGGTGACTCAGTTGGTTAAATGTCTGCCTTCAGCTCAGGTCATAAACTCAGGGTCCTGGGATGGATTCTCTCTTTACCTCTGCACTTCCCCCTGCTTCTGCTCTCTCTCTTGCTCACTCTCTCTTTCAAATAAAAAAAAAAAAAAAGTAAGAAGAGTAGTTGTAGATTTACAGAAAAGCTGCAAATATAGTACAGAGAAAATCCATCTACCTTTCACCAAATTTTAATAAGATTAGCAATTTCTGTAACTACGATACAATGATAAAAATTAAGAACTTAGCATTGCTATAATACTGTTAACTGAACTACAGACTCTCTTCAGATTTCAGCAATTTTCAATCGTAATTTTTTTCAACTCCAGGATTTAACCCAGGTTCTCACATTGCAATTATATATTCATGTCTTATCTCCTTAAATAGCTAAATGTAATGACTGAATCACATCATAGGTATATGTTTCACTCTTTAAGAATTGAAAAGAATGGGACAGTTGGGTGGCTCAGCAGTTGAGTGTCTGCCTTAGCTCAGGGTGTGATATGCAGAGATGAGTCCTGCATCAGGCTCCCTGCAGTGAGCCTGCTTCTCCCTCTGCCTCTCAATGTCTCTCATAAATAAATAAATAAAATCTTAAAAAAGGATCGAAAAGAATGTTTTCCAAAGTGATTGTGCAATTTACATTCTCAACAATAATATGCAAGTATTCCATTTCTTCTAAATCTTTGCCAATACTTGGTGCAGCTAGTGTTCTTAATTTTAGTGATTCTAATTTATGTCTAGAGGTATCTCACTGTGTTTTTAATTTGCATTTCTCTAATGCCTAATGATGTTGATCATCTTTTCATGTGCTTATTTGCTATACTTATATCTTCTTGGGTCAAGTGTCTGTTCACTCTAATTTTCCGATTGTTTGCTGTTGGTATACATCAATATGCATTCCTGTCTGAATCAATCAAAATTTCAGAAAAAGATATATGAAACAGTAGATTTCAAGACGCTGGATATTAGGCAACAAAGGATCATGGTCTCTGAAAGATGCAAAAGAAACAAATCACAGGAACTAAGATTTCTCCCTCCCTTAACAGAGTCTCTTTTCTGCTGCAAATAGGGATGAGGGGACTCCCTGAGTTGAGAAAATAGAGATAAGAGTTTGGAGAATACAAGGCTAGAGTTTCCAAGATGGTATACTGGAGAGGAGAAAGATATACAAAGGGAGGTTTCAGAAATCTGAAGAGGATGTTTCTGTAACATTCAGCAGAGTGCTAGAAGCATATGAATGGGAGGGAAACCATGAATGGGAAGAAATATGTTTGAAAACATTTATAGAATACTTCTAAGCATTCACACCAGCCAGACTGGGGAAAAAAATACAATTCATGGGCATTATTTGCCTTATCAGATTTTAATTCAGCTTTCTTCATCATTTTGATTTTGTTTCTTGATTTTTGGGTAGATGGGGGGAATTGGCTGCTCTAAGATTTAGATTATACATTTTTAATTACTCAATCTACTTTCAAATAATATTGTCTCACTTTGCATGTACTATACGGTCCTTAAAACAGTATATTCCCAACTGCCTCCCTCTCATCATTTGTATCACTGTTGTCATACTTGTCACTTTTACATATGTGATAAACACAGATTATTAATTTTTTTCAGAGACTGTTAATGATCTTTCAGATCAATCAAAATATGTTAAAAATAATTTTGTTTAATGTTCATTTATTCCATTTCCAATGTTCCTTATTTCTTTGTGTAGATCCAAGATGCAGTTTGATATCACGTGTCTTCTTAAAGAACTTCCTAAACATTTATTCCTGCACATTCTGTGTATCTGAAAAATTGTTTATTTCATTCTTGTTTTTGAAAAATATTATTTCCGGTCATAAAATCCTGAGTTGATTTCTTTTCTTTCAGTGCTTTATAGACAACATTCCAGTTTTCTAATTTGGATGATTTCCGAACTCAGAGTATCTTAACACTCTCCTGGCATTTGAAGTTTCTTCCCTTCTAACTGTAATGAGTTTGTTGACATTCCTTCCCAAATTGAGTTTTGTTCTAGAGAGAAAATAAGAGAAGGGTGCTTGGAATTGTTTAAAACTGTTCCTTTGTAGCTGCTTTTCTTCTCTTCCTCTAATTCTATACCACAGCAGAGACTTGCTCTGTTTTCTCAATTTTTTTTCAGTGAGGATTGTAAAGAAACTTGTGAACTTGCTTTTTACCAGGTCTTTTCCATTGCAAGGTTGGAGGTGATGCATGGGGTGAATCCAGAAGATTGTTTTTAGTCTCACGAAGATCCTTATATCCTGACCGTAAGTCTTTCCGAAACATGAACCTCCATCTCTCCACCTTCATTGAACATTCAAGGCTGGAAGGCACCAGAGAATGAGTTGTGAATGGGTCATGGTAACAGTTCAAGCACCTTTCAATAAGGCCTGTGTTGATAGATGACTCAATGATCAGACTTCCCATCACCATACCCTGTCCTCTCAGTCTCTCAATATATTAACACTGAAAAACGTCCACTTTAGAAGAGGAAATTAAACTTCACAGCCTAGAAAAAAAATGTGAACTAAAAATTGAATTTTATTTAAAAGAAAAAATTATTTAAGAGAAAGAAAGAATGAGACAGAGATTGGAGAGAGAGAGATTGATTTAATAAATATCTAAATCAGAATCCTGAAAATCTTCCTTACTGCACAAGTAAGGTATCTGCTTTGGAAAGAATGATGATGCCCAGATACTAAACATAGGGCACAAAATCAATGCCTAGAGGAATGCAGACTCAATCTTAGAATGCTATACTAGAATTTCTTAAATTCTTCCCCACAGTGATCAGGATTTGGGGGGAGAGTTTTGCAGAATATACTCTTTGGAAGAAGAAAATATTTGTAACTGTGGAGAAAATAGGTACACAAAGATGAAAAAGTTAACAAAGGGTCCCAATACTAATATTTTGTCATTTACTTCACTAGTGGTGACTAGAGAGTATAAAATATAGGAGTAATTTTCAACATACTTCTTGAATCACTGATTATGAGAAATGGTTATAAAACTTTATCTATTGTTATTATAATATAGTATCCAATATTGAAATATTGTAGAGAAAATAACTTTCAACATTAATGTGCAGTGTTCTGTTAAAGAGTAGATTTCTTAAGGGGACAAATGTGTTTGGAATTTCCTATATCCATTTAAATTTCCAGTAGAAATAGGCAGCTCTTTGCTCCTGCAGTGATAATTACTTGTTGACTAAAGAATGAACACATGAGCGAATGACTGACATGGAGGGAGAGAAGTCAACAGATAGCTACAAATGTTATTTATTTGCTTGCTTTATTTTCCCTTTGCAGCATACCTTTAGAAAGGCTATATTAGTCAGCTTTTGGTGTGGCAAGAAAGTAACCCCCAAGTCAACAATAAAAAATTGTTGTATTTCAACAATAAAATATAATTTCACACTCACAATTCTGTAGGTCAGTTCTGTTCTATCCTGCTCTGCTTGACTTTATCTAGTTCAGCTCTGCTCAAGTCATCCCACTCCATGACCCGGGAATGGCTTTGAACTGGAGCAAGTTGTTCTCATGGAAGAAGAGGGGAGAAAGAAGACTAAATGAACTGTTCAAATGCATTTAAATCTTTTATTCATACACAGTATACCTCATCCGGCCTCCCATTCTCTTGGTCAAAGCAAGTCACCTGGCTAAGCCTGAAAAGTGGCAAAAGTCTATACTGCACTTACAAGATCTGGCAAGAATGACGATATATGATGCTCCTACAGGAAAGAGTGGAGGAGTGAGGACAATAATACAAAGATCTTGATGCATTTTTATGTTATCTGTGCCTAGAGATTCTCTAGGGCCTATTTATATGAGTGTCATAATCTTCTGTCATGAGGGACATAAACACCAGAATATTATTTTCCAAAATTTTTTAGAACCATCCTAACTTTGTGTGAACAAATATTTGAGAGATTTACATATTGTTTGAGTTCTGAGGATGCATTTTAAAAACATATTTGTCTACTAAATAAGAATGCTCCTTTCAGGTATTTCCAATCTTTGTGGAAGATAAATATTTATCATAATTTATCCAGTTGACATATTCAATTGAAGCTCAAAAGCACAAAGTTTTAGGAATATAAATATGA